>NC_135432.1:48004731-48247231 GCF_051991255.1 Vanacampus margaritifer | reverse complement strand
TCCCGAATTTTGTGTGACCATGTTAAATGTTGCACCTTGACACCCTGGTCCACTTGGGGACATAACGTTATTCACTTTTTATGCAATTCACTTTAGATAGTATAGTACTACATAATCCATGTTTCAAATATTGTTTAAGATTTTATTTAGATGCAGAAAAATAGTTTAATCCCATTTGGAATAGTAATTCTAGAATTTTCAAGTTTTTATTTTCCAATTTAGGGTACAGTGGAGTATTTTGGTCATAGTTTCTCTAATGCTTCGGATAGAAAGATCATCTTGGACTTAATTTGAAGGTTACAAATGTGGGAAGTTTTTAATATACATTTGAGGCAGTGAGATGTATAATAAATTGTTTTAAATGGATTTGTTTTGATGGTAATTTGTCAGGCGGAGAGACTTTTTCTTTTTTCTTTTTTATCTTTTAGGTTATGTTGAGGGTGGTATTTGAGAATTGAAATACAGGAAGCACATGATTATTTTCCTGCTAGTTCTCCCATTTGTCAGGATACACCATTCAGAATTTTAGAGTTTTATGACTATTTATGCAGTTGCTGTACCTTGTCATTTGCAATTACACAATTTCGCCAGAAGCTTTTTCCCAAAAGGTGTTTTTTTGGCCCCTGTGACCAAACGGCACCGAGTTGGTTGTGGTCCCTATCAACTTGTGATGGCCCAAGGTATGAGATAACAGGAAATCATAGTAAAAAAAATAAAAATGACAAAAAACATGCTGCGGAGTGGACCTGGCTCCCGCCCGGCCTACCAGCACATGGAGAAGAGATGAGGCAGTTTTTGATAGAAAAACAGAGCGCCAAATACATGAATTAATAATTTGACCCACGCCTAGTCATTAGACCACCCATACTTAATGCATCACAACTAATGGTGTGGGTCCGTGTGTCTTTCTGTCTGAACATTCTGTACACACACTTTTGAAGTGGGTTATTCTGCACAGTCTGGGGTTAATTGGGTGGGTGGGTGATCTCTACGGTCAGATACTCCGTTTTGAAAACACATACACAAATGCACACCTAGTTATTATTATAGTTTTGGAATTTTCATTTTATTTAGTTTTTATTTGGTTTTGAGTTTAATTTTATTTATTTTTTTACTCTTTCACTGCCACTGACGTTTAAAGATGTCAAGTAAAAACCTACGGAGGGCTGCCAATGACGTCAAAAGACGTCATCCAATTTTTTTTTTTTTTTTTTGGAAACGGGTGGGGGGAAGCCTTCCGCATCTGTGGTGAAAGTTTCAATTAGGTCTGTTGTGCCTAAGGACTATTTTTGGACCCTAGAGGGCAGCGATGACTGTCTTTTGACAGGATCGGGTGGGCGTCAGTAGAGGCGGAGCTAGAGCGTCGAGCAGGAGATCAGAATGGAAAACAAAGGAAAAATGGCGACCGGTTGCGAGGAGCTCACGCCCGAGCCGTTTTTTTCAAAGACCAAAAGCATCAACCAACGCTAAAAGAGCACATTATTGACAACGATGATCATCATCGATGATGCTGATGAGGGTGATGACTCCGTGGATGGAAAGCATTGACGCGGCAGTAGGAGACATGGGGGGGGGGGGGGGGGGGGGTGTGCTAGATCGCTTTGGAGGAAGTGGTGCCCGTTTGCAAAGCAGCTCTACACTTACAAGACGAAAGGCATCGACCAACGCTAAAAGAGCACATTGATGACGACGATGATCATCATCGATGATGATGATGGTGAATCCGAACTTGACGGCGAAATTGGAACCGCTGACGCGGCGGCTATGACGGCGTCATAAACGCGCAGCACAACCGAGCACGCACAGGCGGACGTTCGATCGGACGACGAAGAGTGCCCCGAGTCCAATGCATATTCATCGGAGGAGTGTGTACAGTCTGCTACTTGCTATTTATTCCCCGGAAAAAAAGGCGGTAAAGAAAGTGTAACGTTTGCACGCGAAACGGACAAAGTGAAAGTAAACTGTTGTGCTAGTCCAGCGGCGTCTCCTTGCACGCAGGAGAGCGTTACAAAAAGAAAAACTGTATTTGAAACATCCACATAATTGTAAGTAGTACCACAGTTGCACACATTTGTAAATAGTTTGCGAAATTGTTTGGTCAAATTGTTACACTGTTGAATAGAAATAAACGTATTTTGCAATCAAAAAACACTTTTTCATTGTTGGTGAAAGCGTTTTACAGAAGTAAAGCACTATTTAGGTGTTTGTGGCATCATTCATGGACAAAAAGAAGTGTAGAATTCACTGGAGTGCATGAAATAACATCGTTTCACAAAAAGCTCTTTTTCTCCGTTTTTTGTTTCAAAACAGAATTTCGGTGAAAGCAACCATTTTCTATTGTTGATTACTGAAGAACGGAATAAGGTAGAAACAAACTTTTTTTTCTGATGAAAGACGAGAGTCCAATCTTTCATTTGGTAGTATGTGTGTTTCCATAGTCAAAACACAACATTTTCTGTGGACCTTGAAAGATCAGTCAAAATGCTTAAATCGGCTGGCACTGGGAACAACCCGTTTCTGAAAACATCTGGCAGTGAAAGAGTTAATGTACTTAGTTTTAATACATTTTCAGGGTGGTTCTGTTAGTTTTTAATAGTTTTAGTTACTTAATAATGTCTTAGTTTTAGTTTAGCTTTAGTTAGTTTCAGTATTAATTTTTTTTATTTTGTGTGTATTACTTGTGCGCAGAGGTGGCAAATCCAGATCCAGAAAGTAAAAACCCTGCCACAGTTTGGCTTTAGCCATTGATGCTAGCTAGCTAGCTCCCTAGCAGGTAAACTAGCTAGCTAGCTAGCACCCTGGGGTTAAAGCTAAACTGTGACAGGGTTTTTACTTTCTGGACCTGGATTTGTCACCTGTGCTTGTGCGCCAAATTTTATAAACACTATGGTAAAATGAGAAAAGTAACTAATTTCTTACCTAGCGTTGCATTTCGTTGTTGCCTCGGAGCAACGTCATTTGAAGGTGCTTTTCTATTGGCTGCTGCTAGACGACGTCACTTCTGTGTGACACTCTCAAACGTCCTTATTCCGGTTAAATAAATATAATTAAAATCACATTTAAAATCATGTCCTACGGCTAATGCATTAAATTAATTACCAAAGACTAAAACAAAGGACATTTTGCTATAGTTAGTTTTAGTTAGTTTCGTAAACATAAAATGTAGTTTCACAATTAGTTTTCGTTTTTCAAAAATAATTTCGTTTGTATTTTATTTCGTTAACGAAATTGTTTTTGTGAACGCATGTGTGTGAATGGAAGTAGGTATCTCTCACCTCTCCCTGTTCCCTTTTGTGTGAAGCACTGTAACAAGATAACACCGGCTGTAGAGACTAACACCCCCCCCAGCTGCTCCAAAGACCATCTAACACACTGATCATGTTTACACACATTCAAAAACAAATAGCGTGGTCATATTTGAGTGTACTGACAGTATCATAGTACGCATTGCTGCCTTTCGAGCTTCTGCTGTTCCTAAGCTCGAATAAATTTAAGGGTTGCGTCATGCCCGCACCTTCACCCTTCTTGGTTACTCTGGAAACTGTAACAAAGGGCTGAGAGTCTATGGGATGTTTTCAACTCCATTCCTCTGGCCTGCTTTGCACAGGGCTGTGAAAAAGTATTTTCCACCGCCTAATTTTTTTTTTTTTGCATGTTTATTTCACGTTACATATCATCAATACAATTTTAATATCTCATAAAACTAACCCAAGTAAATACAAAATTATATTTGTAAAGGATGCTTTTATTTTGAATGGGAAAAACTTAAACCTACCTGAGCCTGTGTGAAAAAGTAATTGCCACTTGGAACTAGTAATTACTTGCACTACCTACCCTTAGCAGCAAGAACTGAAATTAAGCGTTTACGTCACAGAATTGTTTGCTATGCCGTATAAGAGGATTATTCCAAATTTACTGCTCATTTACTGCAGCATCTCAATGGGATATTTTTTTTTGAGCCATTCAGAAGTGAAATCAGCTAAAATATTTTCTGCTAGACAGCATAATTCATTGTTTAAGTAATCATTATTATTTTTACATCAGGTGTAAAAAAGTTTAATCTTTTTCTTGTCAGTCCACAAAACAAAATGAAAGTTCTGACAATTTTTTGGGGGGGAGCTTTGTTTTTCTTTGTGTATTTTTATTTTTATTTTCAGTTTTTTTTGTTTGTTTTTTTCTGTTTTACTGAATATATTTTTTTATTTTATTACTGTAAATACTGTAATACAGAAGCTGGTAATTAAAAAGTAATTTCTTTCTTTTTTAAAATTTATTTTTTTATTTTTTTACCTCTGAACTCCAAGTGACTTCTTGCAGACTCGCTGATGGCGGACACTTTCCCGCATATATCCAACGTACCTTCCTTACCTTTAGTAAGCTAACAGTTTCTACAGAAGTGTATTGCATGTGGGAAAGTGCAACAAGTCACTTGGAGTTCAGCGGTTAAAAAAAAAAACCCTCAGAAAAACAGAAGCTGGTGCTGTGTTTTTTTGAATAATTTCCCCCGTTTTTCTGAATATTTTTTTCCCTATGTTTCTGAGTAATCTTTCCTCCTGTTTTTCTGAATATTTTTTCCCCGTTTTTCTGAATAATTCTTATGACAGAAAAAAAAGTGCAGTAAAACAGAAAAAAAATCATAAAAGAAACAGAAAAAAAATCACAAAAAAACAAAGCACCCCCCCCAAAATAGTCAGAAAAACAGAGTTTTTTTTTTCAAGTGAATTCAATATGCTTCCGTAAGAGGGTCATTAAGTTGTTTCTTGCCAAAGTAGTATTCTTTTTGTCAGCTGTGGTGTTGGCGCTATTTGCCCAGAATATTTCTTAAAGTTGAGTCATGGACTTGACCTTAATTTCTTTGGATGTTATTATTTTTTTTATTATTATTATTTTTTTTTGCGGTTGTCCCACTTGTCCTGTGAAGGTTCACTACTGTTCCCAGTCTTCTACATTTGTGGATAATGGCTGTGAGTTATTGTGGTCTGCTTGAGTCCAAAAGCCTTGGAAATGGCTTTATCACCTTTTGTCATTTTTTTTCTGATGTATTGTTCAATTTCTTTGGATCATGGCATGATGCGTTAAAGCTCTTGTTCCCTTTGTCTGACAGGTACCATTTTCCGTATGACCCCCCAACAAATTTGGCGGTAATTAGGCATAGGTGTGGCGGATGGATATAATTGGAAGGAGGACATTTGCGGCTGTCCTCTCTCGTTGCTGTTGTGGTCAAACATGTAACAGTTCCCCTAGCAGATGGTGATGAGAAGTTGTTGGAAGTTGTTCCACTGTTGGGCCTTGTGGGTGGCACTTGTGGGTTCAGGTTTCCTGGTGAGGCCCTTGTGAGTACAGTGGAACCCTGATTGAATGAACCCAGAACCAACAGACCCCCGGATTCAACAGTTTCTACTTTCCACTCCACTCAAAACACCTTTAACTCATTGACTTGCAGCCATTTTCACTGAAGCAACCCCCTTCACTCCCGGATGTTGTACTGGATTTTGACTGATTTTGCAACGCCCACAGAATATTGTGTTCTATTGCTAGAAAAAACTTGGAACCTACCAAAAGAAAGATTAGAGTCTCTTCTTTCATCAAGAAAAAAAGGTATATTTGTATCTGTTTCCGTTTTGCAGCAATTAGCTTTAGAATATAGCTAAGTTTCATCATTATTCACAAACCTGTTGAAAACACTGAGCAAAAAAGCTTTTCGATCTCTTTTACTCTGCTGCCACCAGCTGTTACTACAGTAATTTCTGGACTTCAAGCCTCTACTTTTTTCACTTGCATTCAACCCTGGTGGTCAACAAAGGTGTGGCTTATTCATCACAATGGGACGCACTATAAAGGAAGCGCAAAAGCGTCAGGCAGAGCAAAACAAACCAAGTGAGCCCAAATACAGTAGAAGAGACAGAACGAGAGTAAGACAATTTACACCCTCATTCTGGGAAATAAAGTAGCGGGAACCCGGTGCGGTAACATTAAAAACACCTGCGGCTTACAGTCGGGTGCGGCTTATGTGTAGTATTCCCCAAATTTTGTTAGCGCGGCCTATAGTCAGGTACGCCTTGTAGTTCAGAAATTACTGTATCATTGCTTTAAGCGACCTCTTCAGGTCAGAGACTGCATCAAAGCCTATATGCTCTAGCACAAAAAAATATTTTTTTAAAAACCCGTATAAATATGTTTTTTGGGAGTGCAGGACAAAGTATTAAAAAACATATTTTTACTTAATAATTTTAATTTATATATATGTTTTTGGGAGCAAATGAGTTAAGTAGCTGTTTAAAACTTGTTAGTTCCAATTTTCCATGCGGCACGTAAACTTGAGTATTTTTAAGGCTACAAAACAAGTACAAAATAAATAATTTTGTCCTGTACAGTGTGTTTGTAGACCACGAAAAAAAGGAATAAATACTTTTTTTTTTTTAATTGTCAAAAGTATTGTGAAACCTTAGCGGCTTTGTTAACATCAGATCGCCTGGTAGTTGCCACCAACATATTGATCTCGGATTAGATATATAAACCCAGTGTTAGTGCTGCATGGATTAGAGTTCTGTGTATTTGTGTGTCTGTGTGCGTGTGCACATGGATGTTGTGTGTATAAATAGGTCATTGTTGCATCATATATTGGCCTCCTGTCAATTTTAAGTGTCAGATATTAACTGTGGTTTTTGCTGCAGGACATCATCAATGCAATCGCAGAATGCTCTAGAAAGGCCACTGCATTTATATTTATTGCATTGTTTTTGCTTTATGTGTGTATAACGGAAAATTACAAATGCATCGATCAGAAGGATGAATCTGGATTTGTTCAATGAGCAATTCAGTAAATGATTGAGATTGCATTCAAATGTTGTATTTTTGTAACTGCATATACTGAGATTCCAACCTCTGCAAATTTGATGAGTATTTTTCCCCTCATAGACAGTATTTAATACACTTCAAAAGATAGTTAATCGTACTATTTCTGTCTATAATAATTTCCTTTTTTGAATCAGATAAAGCAACCGAGAACAGTTTCTCACTAACAATGCCAACATGAAGGAAATTTACTGTTTCGTGTCTTGCCCAAGGACATTCGATAATGGATTTGAACCACCGATCCTTTAGTCAGGGGATGCTCCATCCGCACTACCAATTGAGTCACATCTGCTCTATCTGTCTATTCTGATCTCATTATTGTAACCTGATTCTTTGCAACATTTATGGTAAACAGGACCATAAAATGGGGAAAATGGATTAGAAATGTTAATCCTTGTTTATGCTTTATTTTACGTGCAATATTGTGCAAAAGAGTCACTACAACACAATAAGCAATAAGTAATGTGATAAAAAAAAAAAGTACTGTATGTGTGGGGACTGGTGACTTGTTGTAACTTACAATGAACAAAATGGCCTGGAGTCCATGAATTGCTTCATGTTCCAAATGCCAATTGCTCAGAATTTGAAAAAAGAAATGTAGAGTTCCTATCACCAACGTGTTCCTCCAATATGAAACACTAATACCACCTAGTGGCAGAAAATTAGCTCAACACAAATCTATGTCTCAATGTTTCCATCCATCCATTTTCTGAACCGCTTATTCCTCACACTCCTTTTAACCATAACTTTATGAATTACATACTATATATTACTGTATCACGAATTAAATGATGCAACCACATTTGTATTTGGTAATCATATTTGTCCACTTTAATGTGAACAAGAGTATAAAAACTTGAAAACTACTTTTGCTTAATCTCGAGTTTATTTCCAGTGATCTGTTCTCATACTTTTCAGTGAATTGCTTCTTGATTTCCGTTAATGACCACCTGATTTATTTTTAAATGCATGTCATGAACATCAGGTGGGGACTGGTACAATACAGGCTGTGCTGGTCTGACTCTGAAGTAAGCATGCCAAGCTCAAATTGCTGTGTTGAGTTGTGTATGTTGAAGTTTAAATTTTAGCTCAACCTCCAAGACCAGCTGGTGATCAGTTGACATGTTTTATTCACATGATAGAGAAGGATTCGACTATCGAGTTACCTCCTGATCTTAAGGACAGTGAAATTGTAGCTGCAAGTATTGTGCTACCTCTGAGCCTTCACCGCATTTTGTCTCGATTGAAACAGTGGTTGTAAGCTGATGCCATCGTAGACTTATTTCAAAATACTGTCCAAGCAATGACACTCATCATACGATGCATTTTTTTTTAACAATGATTGTCTTTGTTGACAAGACTTGAATTGTTGCACATCTGCAATTTCCAACGAAGAGTGTTTTTAGTGTGTGTATGTTATTCCCAGACAACCTTTCCTTGGTGACACTGACTTCCCTCCTTCTCCCAAAACACACAGGCACACAGGACAGCACACACACTTTGTTTTGTGTGCTCCCAAGTGTCCTTCCTCTAAACCAGACTGTATATATAAATACAGATAGTCTGTATGATCCTAGTCCACCTTCATTTATAAAGACATGCTTTGGTAGATGAATAGCGTGTTTTGACACAGTGTCTGTGCCTCAGATACTAATTTGTTAATTGTTCCATTCCACCATTCAAACACTTATACACGCACACATAACGACCATTACGGCTCCCCTGTTTGTGTGTGTGTGTTAGTCATGTGACGTTTGCAAAATGGGCCTTGATGCATTGTGATGCCATTTTCAGTCAACAGCAAGTGGCAAAAAGTCTGCCTTCAGTGATGGATAAAACTGGGTTGATTTTGCTGATTAATTATATTCCATAAATGCAAAATTAATCAGAATACTTATTTAGACTAGAAGGGAACGTAGAACATAATTTAGGGCCGGGTGATATGGACAATAATTCCTATCTTTATATTCTTGCCGGATATCATGATAACGATACAATAAAGATATTGCTACTAAGGCTTTAGAGTAAACTAGAGCTGCGGGCAGCTATAAAGGGCCGGGATTGGTGCATATTTTTCCACGCTAGGGGGCGCTAAATGTTGTCATGTTGTTATGGCAACTTCATAATCTAACATTTTTCGCCCTACTCGGGCCCTAACTATGCGTTCTTTTTAAAGAGTATGGAAAACATCAATTCAAATGGAAAACTATACTTGACTGACTGTCATCTATATTAAAAGGAACCCGACTGTCATGACAAGTTTGATCTATATTATTAATTTGGTTGTTACTAACATAACTATAACATTCATTTTTCAGAAATCATTTCCAGTTTAATACGTTTTGTAGAAACTTTATTTGGGCGTACTCCGCCATTGTTATTTACGTCACAACGCATTCAGTGCGTAGTGACGTAGAATGGCAGGCAATGTGAAACGCCTTTAAAGAAAGCAAGGTAAGTCTCCGTTGCATTCCTAAAGGGACGATCAAAACTCTTGAATGTGTCTTGTGAATGACGAGAGCACGGCGTGGGGGGAGGGTCACCTGATCGCATGTTGTTTCTTTAGGAACGCTATGAGGATTGCCTTGCTGTCTCTATAGGCATTTAACATTGCTCGGCAGAGAGCCAGTGGCCATTCTACATCACTACGCACTGAATGCGAAGTTGTGACGTAAATAACAATGGCGGCGTACGTCCAAATAAAGTTTCTACAGAATGTATTCAGCTGGAAATGATTTTTAAAAAATGAATCTCATAGTTATGTTAGCAACAACCAAATAACTAATATAGTGCAAACTTTTCATTACAGTCGGGGTTCCTTTTAAAAAGTTGGCAATAAATACAAACAAATTAGATTCACATTGTATCCTAAAAAAATATTCAAAAAACATTGATAAACATTAAATTTGGGAAAAAACACACACAGCACAGGCAACATCGCTAGTTAATTTTAGCTTTGTGTTTTATACAGAGTGCTACACTCACCTGTTGCGTACTTAGTTGTCCTAATGTACTTATATTTTGAAATATTTTTGGGGATTTTGGGGGGTTGGGGAGATGCACAGAAGCATAACATTGTCAGCATTCTATTCCAATTCCAAATATTTTCTTCACAAAACTAGTTCAATAATTATTATTTTTTTTTAACTTTCTTTATGGGCCTTCTCTGTTACAGGATACCCTTCAGCAGTTAATAGTGATGCCTCTTCCAAACATTCTCTCCATTGCTAAGGATCCCTTGTCAGGTAACACACATGCACACACACCACTCATCATTTTCAGGTATGCATTATTTTGTTACATCCAAACGGATTCAAATCGTTTTTTTGTTTCATGCCCAGTAGTCTACATATATGAGTTGTATACTTGTTGATTATTATGTTACAATAAAGCTTTTCCTTGAAGTTTTAGATAGTGTAAGATATGATGATGATGGGTGGCCTCTATTATAAGAAGATGCATATTGTATGATGCACGCCTAGACTAGAGTAGTTTTCACTACTAGGCTGGACACAAAGGTGGTTGTGTTATTTTTATTTATGTCCCTTTAGGGCAAGACAGTTTCAACACACCATGTTTTTGACTGGCTAATAAAATTAAAATGAAAGTGAGAATACTATTTAACTTGTCAGACTTGTCATGTTTTTTATTTATTTTTTAATGATCTTAGTGGTCTTGCATTGGTCTTGGTCTTGTCTTGGTCTCGACTCCCAAAAGTCTTGGCCTTTCTTGTCTTGGTGAGTTGCAAGTTCTGGTCTCGGGCATGTCTTGGTCTCGGATAATGTGGTCTTGAGCACAAAACTAGCCGCTAAGCAAAGCGCAAACTCTTTTAACTCATTCACTACCAGCTATTTTCAACCCCCTTCGCTCCCGGGTGTTTTACTGGATTTTGACTGATTTTGCAAGGCCCACAGAATATTGTGTTCTATTGCTACAAAACATGGAACCTACCAAAATAAATATTAGTCTCTTCTTTAATCAGGGAAAAAAGGTATATTTGTATCTGTTTCCGTTTTGCAGCAACACTGGCAAAAAGAGCTTGTTGCAACATGGCCCTGGCTGGTCTCTTATACTCTGCTGACTGTTTTTGTAACAACTACCATTGACCTCTACAGGTATTTAACTCGTTCAAACGTTTTTTTTGGTTTGAATGAGTTAAATATGCCGGTCTTGACCACCTCTACATCTGTTCCCAAAAGTGTACACAAACAGTTTGAGGTTCACATTTCACAAACTTTTTACACATATACCACCAACACTATACAAAGCTCACCAAGTAACACCAAAATGGCCAACATTAAAATACAGGAGCACTGTGGCCCAAGTGTTCATCAAAAATTCCTAAAAGTACATTTAATATTTTTTTTGTAAGTAAGCCATTTAAAGTGCAGTTTGAACATTAGCACTGTGCTCAAATATTGAAAAATTAAGCATTAAGCCTATTCGGACCTGTTAATGTGGAACCTTGGTTAGACTGTGAGAATATGAAATTTAGCGCCTGCTATTTGGGATTAAATTGTTATCTTATAGATCACATTGTACACACCAATGGTGTGTGCAATGTGTTTGCGTGAACAAACAATTTGATGTTTGCAATTTGGGATTTTAGTAAATTAAGCCCTTTTATCATGCTGTCGTGATAGAAAAGGAACATGGAGGATTGCATCACAGTGGCAGTAACAAGTTTAACAGTGTGTCAAAAAGTGTTCTGTTGATTGAAGTACGTAACACCGTTGTTTTCATTCCCCACAAACTGCTGCTTTAATTCAAAGTGAACTGTGATGTAAACTGTTTTCCAAAAGTCAGAAGTGCTGTGAGAAAGTAAAGCTTTGTGTTGTCCACCCCACCCCCCAGCAAAGAGCATGGAGGAGCTGAAAAGAATTTTACTGTTGATACTTGGCTGTGCTGTCCAGGTAACACACACACACACACACACGCACACACACACACACACACACACACACACACACACACACATGCCTCTGTTTAGTTTTTCATGTCTGAGCAAAGCTGATTGCTGACGCTGCTAAACAGCAACTATGGGATCAAATACTTTTTGCTACACTGAAGAATCATGAAATGAAACAAGACAACATTTTGGTCAAATGTAAAACACAGTTTCTTTTATTTATTTATTTTTATTTTTTTACTTTTCCAGTTAGTGGCATCCTAATGCAGACCTTTCGTTTCGCTCACTAAACACTCCTCATTGTCTTTATTCAGTCCACTGTTGCTTTGTTACTGTCCTTCTACACTTCAAACCCTTTCCCTATTTTTTCCATTACCTGGTCTAGTCTGACTGGTTTCAGGAAAAAGGAAGGCTGTGAGAACAGGAAGACAGGTTGGGCTTTCTTGGCCATGTACAAATGAAGCTGATATGATGAATAGCTCTTGCTCAACAGCTAAATAAACAACCCAATATTTTACATGTACAATATTATTTCCCTTAGGTTTCCATTTTCTCCTGACAACAGACTATAAACAGCTTGCAATGAAATATCTTTATTTCAAATGATTGAATTGTTTGTGTTAATCATTCATCAGTGTGAGCGTAAGGAGGAGATGATCGAAAGGATCAAACTGCTGGACATTGAGACCCAGGCCGCCATCGTCTCTCACATCCAGGAGGTCAGTGAAGAACAATGCATATTTTTTAAATGAACATCCTGAACTTTGTGTTGCATAGAAAGTAGCGCTGGCACAAATGATTATTTTGCTAGTTTGCTAGTCACCGATAGTGGTTGCAATTAGTTGACTAATCGTATCATATGTGAATCTTATATATCCATCATTAGTACAGGTCGGAATCTTTGACTGTCTCACGATTTGATTCAATTCCGATTTTTGGGTCTGCGATTCGATTCAGAATTGAATTGATCTTCAACGATTTTTGATTCAAAATAATTTGATTGACAATGATTTCTGCTTCAATTTATAGATGTGCAAATAATCGTCATGATCTACTCCAGTCTGACTCGCTAATGCTAATGCTAATTAGCACGCTACTCGCGGCACTTTTATCACTCAAAGGAACGGCTATTCATACAAAATGCTCCAGGAATGTATACAGAGAAGCGTCTTAACATTACTCACCGGCATATGCTCTTCCTACACTGCAAAAATCAACTTTTATTGAAATAACTTTATTGTGACTTTTTTCTTCTACTCTCTATTGTGGCTACAACTTAAGTGTATCAGAACGCGCGGAACCACACTGCCCTTAAGTGGCTAAATCCTGTACAACATACGCTCCCAATAAAGGCACACACAAACAAGGGCAAGACAGTATAAAATAATTGAAATAAAATCGATTTTGGATCGTATTAAATGAGAATCGTGATTCTTATGAGAATCGATTTTTGGCACACCCCTAATTTTTTTATACGCCCTTATTTTCTGACTCTTTTGCTAACATCGGGTTACCATTACACTGAATTAGCCATAGTGCTTCATTGCTACATCACGGATGACGTGGATTACCACTACTACGCATGTACACCACAAACAGGCAGATGGCCAGCTGGAGCAGTTAGTTTCGAAAGTAAAACAAAGTGGCAGTCAACTATTATTGGGGGCGTCAGTGGTAGAGTGGTTGTCTCCCAAACCAGGTGTTGTGGGTTCGATCCCCAGCCCTTGTGACCATGTGAAAGTGTCGTTGAGCAAGATACTGAACCCACAACTACTCCTGCTGCGGTGACATCATCAGTCGATGAATGTGAAGTCATTGTGCAGCGCTATGAGTGCATTAACAGGTGGAAAAGCGCTATACAAGTGAAAGACCATTTACTATTAAAATAATTTCTGGTGATTTTGTTTGTGGATGTAGTCGTGACTATAGTCGACTGATCTGAGCAAACCTAATATAAATTATGTAAAATTTACAGGTAGCAACAGATGAGACCGTTACCAAACTTGTCTTCGGTTTAGGATGTGCAGCATGTAGTTTGCATGCCATCTACACTGATAAAAAATGTATTTATTTATTTATTTAATTACTTGGGGGGAAAAAAGTGTTTTTTTTTCACTCTGAAACTTCAAGTATATTTTACCAGTTTATATATATATATATATATATATATATATATATATATCTTTTTTTATTATTATTATTATTTTTTTTTTTTTTTTAAAGCTACTCAAGATTTGAGGAATGAATCCACAACCTTAGGTGGGGAGACAGCCACTCTACCACCTGAGCCATGCCGGTCCTGCTGTGTGTTAGTATATTGATGGCGTCAGGTGGAATCCTTGTACCTCCAAGACCAGTTTGCAGTATAGTGGCAAACAGCAGGAGTGGCTTGTCTCAGGTGGTAGAGTGGCTGTCTTCCCACCTAAAGGTCATGAGTTTGTTCCTCAATGCTTGAGTAACTTCTAAAAAAATTAAAAAAAAAAACTGGTCAAATGTTCTCAAACTCTTCTTGTAAAATGTATTTAGAATTTCTGAGTGAAAAAACTTTATTCGGGTTTTCAAGTAAATATTACTTCTTTTTTTTACAGTGTAATTTTTGCTCTTAAGAATTAAAAACTGTGTATTTACAGTGCATGTGTTTGAAAGGAGGATAACAAGTGAACCATTAAGTGCACTTGGCTATTTGCTTGTTTGCTTGAATAGTACCCTAATCCTTTAGTTTCCTTGTTGAGTTAATTTGGAGCGGCAATATATCAGAAACACCTCTCAAGTACAATGCAGTGCAGTTCTACAACAGCCGTATAATGAGTAAATAGTACAAGTCTCTCTTTCTGTGTTTGCAGGTAACCCACAACCAGCAGAATGTTCTTGACCTTTCACGGCTGGAGGAAGGAGCAGGGCTTGCACAGGAAGAGCTAGAACCATTGTCACGCAGCATGGCTACATCGCTACAGCAACTGATAGCGCAAAGAGACAATGCCAGTGAGGTAACAAAAAAATCAATCAATCAAAACTAGTTAACACGTTCCTTACATTTACAATATTACATTGAGGAAAAATTAACATTTCATGAGATTGTCTCATGACATCTGATGGCAATCCTTTAGGTCATTGTGGATCTCACCCAGGAGAGGGACTACTTGTCCAGCCTGCATCCCCAGGAAAAACAAATAGGTAGCCCAGGGCAAGTGAATACCTCTGGAGGTGTGGTAGTGAATAACGGAGGATCAGCTTTAACTGTGGCCAACCTTACTAAAGAAGAGAAGCAGCATATTTCTGTAGAGCTTGCTGACACCAAGGCCAAGCTTCGCAGATATAGACAAGAGTTGTGAGTCCACTGAGGCTTGATCTCCCATGAGGCAGTAGGCACACGATAAATGTCACATTCTATGTGCAGGGAAGAGAAGACTGAGCAGTTGATGGATTCCAAACATGAGGTGGAGCATCTAGATCAGGAGCTTCAGAGACTTAAACAAGAGGTCAGCTTTTCTTTCATTAACACCTGTTCTATGTGCTTCATCATCATCAAATATTATTATTATTTTGTAAAGTCCACTAAGGTTGAACGTGAGTTGAATTTAGTAGATATTAATAATCATTGTTTCTAATCTTCTATATACACATATGCACATAATACACAAACATAATTTTTTTGTCTATGCTAAACGGTTAACAATCGCAATTAGCATTAGCATTGAATCAACTTGAATCACTTACTTATTGTACTTCTGTAAAATCACTTCAAAGTCCAACTTATGAAAAATGCAATTTGATCAAAATATTAAATGGTAAATGGAGTGCACTTAAATAGCGCTTTATCTTCATCATATCTTTACTAAGCCTTACGTATTCGCTTGTCTCATTCAAACATATCGAGTTTTCGAAACCTACACTGGCCGTAGATGAAGCATACCAACCACACGGAAAGGTTTTTCAAATAACTTACTTTATGCTCCAGGATCCCGCGCCGTCACCCTGATGTTTTTTCCCATTTTAAATCCATAAATGTGATGAGTACTCGCTTATTGTAGCTTCATACTTGATAATGCTACTAGCTAATGCTAATCTAGCTAATGATATTGCGAAGTGACTTCGTTTCTTTTTCTTTTTTTTGAGAGCTCAGTATTATTCATTCGGCAGCCTGCCCGAATCAACCATGTCATCCTCATCACTCTTTTTTTTTTTGGGTGAGTTCACTGTAGCTAATTGGGTCAATTTGGCTCGGTTATTGCACACTTTGGTGGTGTAAAACCGTAGTAATAGTCCTTATGGCAAATGCTGGATGGCTTAGCCTGGACGCTACTGGAGGAGTAAAAACAAAACAAAAACAATTTGGAGGAGTGAGTCTTGCTCTATGTTTAACATTGATAGTAGATACCGCCTTGTCTTGTTGCTGACACACGTAGGTAGGGCCACCATCTTACGTGTGTTTGGCTCCAATAAATTCATGAGAACTCTTTTATTTCTTTAGCAATTTTGACACTGAATGTTTTGTTACAAACATCAGACATGTAGCGATGCTAATTTTCTCCCTTTTCAGTCTAAAGAGACCACAAACAAACCCTAGTAAGCATCTTAGAAGTGTTTTGGTCAGCAACAAGTGTCCGTGCGGAAACATGAAATATTGGTTCCGGCAACTTCCAGGTGCCTCAAATATGTTTTTAAAAATGATTAAAATTAGGATAAAATGGCCTCTTGGAGGTCATAATTGTTACACAATTAACCTGAATTGCTACTTTGGTCCCACCAAAAACTTTTATTGTGCGTACATTACAAGCTATTTGTCAGTCATGGCTAGCTTTGTTCACACTTGATAATATGACAAACATTACATCATCTAACTATTTGGCATAAATATGGTTGACATTATGTGTAAGTATTTTCTGTCTGTGATGCAGAACCAGACACTGTCTTGCGAAGCTCGCTCCGTACGAGTGTATCGGGATGAAGTCGACTCCTTGAGGGAGAAAGCGGCCCGGGTCGATCGACTAGAGACTGAGTTGATCCGGTGTAAAGAGAAGCTCAATGACGTTCACTTCTACAAGACCAGAGTGGAGGTATACAAAACTTCTACTCACATTTGTGCATCTATTGCTACTATACACACTTTATCATGCATGTTTACTATTGCAGAGCCTTTCATTTCTATTTCTGGTATCAATTTTGGCTTTGTATCTACAGTACACAGAACTTGTCTAATTGTCAGTGAAAAAATCTGAATCCTTCATATACAGTAACAGATTAAACCCCGTTTAACACACCTTTATGAAAAAAATATCTGAAGACCCAAAATACTATGTAGCTCAAAGGCCTTTTGTGTCATCTCTACTCAATGTGTATGGCTTTCAGGAGCTTCGTGAAGACAACCTGACACTTATGGAGACAAAAGTTTTGCTGGAGGAGCAACTATCAGTCTCGAGAGGGCGCTGTGAGAAAGTTCACGCTATGGAGAAGGACAATCTGCTACTACGAGCAAAAATACATGACTTGGAAATGGTAGGGCATCATAATATCCCATATACTTGCTGGTCTTAATACACTGTTAACTCATTCACATCCAGCCATTTTCACTGAAGCAACCCTCTTCGCTCCCGACCGTTTCACTGGATTTTGACTGATTTTGCAAGGCTCACAGAATATTGTGTTCTATTGCTATATATTGTCTCTTCTTTCATCAGGAAATTTTTTTTATTTTTTTTTTAATCTTTTTTCCTTTTGCAGCAATTAGCATTAGAAAATAGCTAGGTTTCATCATTATTCACAAATCTGTTTAAAACAGTGGGGTAAAGAGCTTTTTGCAACATGGGTCTGGTTGACATCTTATACTCTGCTGCCACCTGCTTTTTGTAATAACTACCATTGCTTTAAGCGACCTCTTCAGTTCAGAGACTGAGGCAAATTAGTTAAAGACAAATTAAAATGGTGCGTTAAAATTGGTCATTTCACACAATTGCTAACTGCAATTATCTAATAGCTGCCAAAAAATTAAAATGTGAATCAGCAAAATGTGTCATAGAATTATAATAATTTATATCTATTTACGTACAGTACACAGACCTGCCGCAACATTCAGATTACTTGCCATGTACAGCTCATGCTCTTGCTGGACTGTTCAAGACTAGTGTTGTGGGTAACGTGTTACATAAGTAACAGTAGCTGTAATATATTATATTTAGCCAGTAATTAGGTAATATAACAAGTTACTCAATATATTTTTGTAATATTATTACAGTTACTAACTCCTGTAATGCGTTACAACGTGGCCACAAGAAAAAACAATTGCCACAAGTTAAAACCCAATCTATTACAATGTTATAAACATGAGCTGCTAATTAAAGCAATCATCGGGTATCCCACAGAACCTCACTTATGACAGCATTGTTTTCTTTTGACACAATAATCACTCACTCAATCACTCATTCACTGTCATGGTTTCATGAAATAAAACGCCAAACATTTAAAATACTAGCAAAAAAAGTAAACCAAAAACTTAGTTTAGAACTGTGAAGAAGTAAGCGTCATTGTGTTTTTAGATAAGATTTGAATGAATATTGCATCACTTCCAGTATGAAGAATGATGATCATGATCATTCTGATTGACTGTTAGCATGCAAAATGCAAATCTGTTTGTCTTTGAGCCAAGAGAAGGCCAATGACATCACACTAAAACAAACTCCATTGGACAAACTACCGCACGCCACATTAAATAATTAGGCTACGTTCACACTACAGGGCATGCTGCCCAATTTGTATTTTTTCTTTTTTAATGTACTCGTTCGCATTGAGCACAAAGCACGACGTCGAGCGACGTACACACAAAGCACGACGTCATGTGACACCGGTTTGCAGAAGCACATATGGTACCGTCCTGCGTGGGGTCGGAGATCACCTTATTACATGGATTCATATGTAAATCCGTGTCTTATCAATCTCATATCCCCAGAGTAGGGAGGCAGGAGGAGGTAGAAATGTTTTGGGGAAATGAGGCGATGTACTGTATAGAGAGTTGGAGACGCTGCTGACGTCACTTCATTGCCATGCATAATAAAATGAACCTCATGCAAGGCTTAATTTCTATTATTGCCACAAATGTCAACTTTTGTGCAATTATATTTCATCTATCACTATTATTTGCTAGACGAATGACCAAGTTTACTTAAATACATAAAAAAAAATACATTGTGTTATTGTTACTGTTAAGAGGAACATCCACATGGCATTTGGCAATATAAGCTTATCTTTCACTTGTGTGTAAATTCATTTGAATATGGTGATAATTTAATTTATGGTGTACAACCTGGGATTATTTATTTACTGGACCAAATATCAGTTCAAATATCTGAAAAATACATCTAGATTACAAATATGAATGAAAGACAGTGATCAATATTTCATATTATACCCCATGCTATCTAGTTAAAGGTCCTCATTTCAAATTAACTTTACCAGCTATGGTTGCAAATTTTGCATTTTATTTTTAAAATCTCAAAATCATGATTAAATAAATAAACCCCAGATTTAATAAATAAATAAAACTAACTTAAAGTTGAGTAACTCATTACTTTACACAGCCGGTAATATTGTAAAGAAATGTAATACTTTCAAATGCAAGTAACTAGTAATATGAAATATATTACATTTTGGAAGTAACTTGCTCAACACTGTTCAAGACACAAGGGATCATAATAGTTGTTAGTATATCATGCTGTATGTGCAAATGTTTGTGATATTTGCAGGAGAGGGACAATGAGCGCCGTCGACTAGAGGAGTTGGTGGAGGAGAACATGCTTCTGGAGATTGGACAGAAACAGAGTATGAATGAATCAGCTCATCTGGGATGGGAACTGGAACAGCTTACCAAAAACCAAGACAATTCGAACTCAGAGAGTAAGACACTCACTAATTTTCCATGGCTGTTCTCCGCCAACTCTGATTTATAACATTTTGTTGTGCTGCAGCCCGAAAATCATTTGTCCACGAGCTCAATGAGTGTGTCGCCAGTCGCGTTTTGAAGCTGGAGAAAGAGAACAGGGAGCTGCAAACCTCTATTGAGAGACTAAAAGAGGAGAATCACCACCTTCAAGAAAAGCAGCTGCATACCCAAGAGCTGGACAGGGAAAACCAGGGTCTCAGTAAAAAGGTAAAAAAATACAAATGTAAAGTTTGAAATGTAAGCCATTGAAGACATTCCCAGAAAGGAATACAGTTGAATCCTGGGCAGTTGAACCCTGTGGCTGATAAGGTATGCGCATGCAAAAACAGGCGCAAACTTGACTGCTCATGTTAAAAGCTTACAAATGGGGGAATAAAAGGAACGAAAGAGATCGGCTACTCCGTTTTCATTTAGATTCTAGGTTTTTGTTTGACATTTGGGTAAAATATGATATTCTCAGGTCAACTTTTTTGTGTGTTGTGTATAAACTAGCGGTGCCAAAATTAGTGTGTTAATTTTGAGTTATTTAAAGGTGCATTGTGCAGTTTAAAAAGGTCATATTCAAGCCTTTTCTACATCGTGCATGTTCCACCAAGGCCCATGTCTTACTCTGACTGCATCTATCAGCTTTTATCTTCCCTTTTTATAGTAGAGTGTCCGGACCCACACACTCCACATTTTTTTGGGGGGGAGGGGCATAGTTTTTCTTTTACCTCATTTGAAGTCATGTCTTCACAGTCTGTCCCATTTGTCAACTGTGGCTGTCGCTTTAAGATCGTACACGTACTCGCACGCGCACCATGAACAAGCCTAAGACAGATGTTGCAGTTACGCTTTGGGCCAGAGGTGGCAGTCGCGAGTAAAAAAGTGACAAACTGCACAAAGATCCTTTAAAGTCCATTTAACGCCACCATTTTTTAAATCTGCGATTAATGCCCGCCCCTTAGTTGGAAAGTCTGTACTGGGGAAATTCCAGTCGTAAGGCACATGTCGCCCACGTCAAAATTTTGCAATAATACATTTAATAATAATGCATATATATTTTTGGAGACTGAGGTCAAGTTGTATTTTAGTTTTAAAAATGTGAAGTTCACAAGTTACTTCATGGTAAAGATTATATAGCTCTTAAAATGAAAAGCAAATGCACTGAGCTGTCACCAATGTCTTACAAGTGCAATTATGCCAACTAGTGGCAGAAAAATGACATCAACACAAATCAATATCACACTCTTTTTTTATAGTACTGTTTTAATTTTGACAAAATTTTATGAACTATTATGAAACAACTGTATCATGACTAAAAGATGCAGCCATATTTCTATTTGTTTAAAAAAAAATCCCAGTATGAAAACTTAAAAAAATAAAATAAAAATGTACTTAGAACAAATATAAAATTAATAATTAATTAATAATCATGAGTTAACTGTTGAAACCATGGGATTAATTAGGATAAAAAATTTCGATGGCCTGACACCCCTACTATAAACTAACCATTTACACTACTAAATCTCGCTCTTTCTCTCTCACTCTTACTCTCAGTTGGAGCGTCTCCAAGGCTTGTTGGACCAGGAGAAACTGACCAATCAAGACATGGAGTCCCTTGGAGAGGAATTATTGAAGGAAAAGCAAAATCTGGAAAAGGAAATGCATGCTCTAAGAGCAGACAAAGATAGACAGGTAAATTTTAGGAACACACTCAGGAGTTCAGTCCATCATGATGCAATTAAGAGCGCACACAGATGGGGCACAATCAAACTTTAATAAACGCAAAGTGCAGCTGAAAGGCTTATAGAATTACAGTGCTCTCGTACATTGCTAAAGACCTTCGTGATTTATTTCAATTTTTTTTAACTAGATTTCAGAATTGGAGAGTGAGAAGCAGCATCTTTTTGACGCTATGGTGTCACTTCGTGAGCGTGCTCAGTCTCACAGTGAATCAAGGGTCCGTGAGGTGGAGGCAGAAAATCGCCTCCTACACCAAGGCATTACTGATACCAGTGCTCGGGTCGCAAGTTTGGAAACTCAGTTCATGCTTTCCAAAGAAGAAGCAGACAGGCTGAGGGAGAGGGCAGAAAGATGCAATGAATTAGAGAGGGAGATGGCCAAGATGGAGCGAAACAGGGATGCGCTTAACAGAGAGGTAAGAGAATGTACGATGTTGTATTAGGGCCACATATATATTTTTTTTCTTTCAGAGGAAGGAGTAATATTCCAAGAAAAGAACTCTCAAGTTTGCCACTTAACAACGTGGCAAATATGCGAGGGAAAAAACTAACCACAAATACACGTAGCAGCTATAGTCTAACGTGTAGATTTTTTGGTGGTTAATGGAACGCTGTTTATAAAATTAAAATAAACTTTACTTGTCATACACGGCAGCAAAAGTAACACTTCCTGATCCCCTATCAGCTGACTTACACTAACCAATCAGAAATTAGCATACTTTAGGTAAATGACGGAGAGCCGCAGATTCGACACATCAACTTAGATACTTGTACCAAAAAATACTAAAATATATGAATGTGTAAATAATAATTCTGGAAACATAAATGTAGAAGTAAATATACATTTTAACAAATTAACTTAAATGCTTGATGCTCAGGGTGTGGACCTTCGCAAAGCGAGGCTTAACATCATATGGTTAAAGCAACACTAAGGAACCTTCAGTTTAAGTTGATTATGGCGCCGCCATATGGACAAAGTCAGTAATGTTATGCCTAAAGGAAGACAACTTTTCTCATGAGGACAAGCGCATTGCATCATTTTTGAGCTCACGACATTCAAATTGACTTCTGTCTTTGTAACGAATGGGTAAAGGAGGAAGTGACGTACAGTGAGGAAAATAAGTATTTCACCCCCTGGTGATTTTGTGAGTTTGACCCTTTACAAAGAAAGGAACGGTCTATAATTTTCATGGTAGGTTCATCTTAACAGTGAGAGACAGAATATTAAAAAAAATCCCAGGAAATCACATTATATTAATTTTAAACATTTATTTGTCTTTTATTGAGGAAAATAAGTATTTCACCCCCTAGCAAAACATGACTCAGTACTTGGTGGAGAAACCCTTGTTGGCAAGCACAGCGGTCAGACGTTTCTTGTAGTTGGTCACCAAGTTTGCGCAGATCCCAGGAGGGATTGTGGCCCACTCCTCTTTGCAGATCCTCTCCAAATCCTGAAGATTTCGAGGCTGTTGCTTGGCAACTCGAAGCTTCAGCTCCCTCCACAAGTTCTCTATAGGATTAAGGTCTGGAGACTGACTAGGCCACTCCATAACCTTAATGTGCTTCTTCTTGAGCCACTCCTTTGTTGCCTTTGCTGTATGTTTTGGGTCATTGTCATGCTGAAACACCCATCCACGACCCATTTTCAATATCCTGGCTGAGGGAAGGAGGTTCTCACCCAAGATTTCCCGGTACATGGCCCCATTCATCCTCCCCTCGATCCGGTGAAGTCGTCCTGTACCCTTAGCAGAGAAACAGCCCCAAAACATAATGTTTCCACCACCATGCTTGACGGTGGGGATGGTGTTCTTGGGGTCAAAGTCAGCTTTTTTCGCCCTCCAAACACGGCGAGTCGAGTTGATGCCAAAGAGCTCGATTTTAGTCTCATCTGACCACAGCACTTTCTCCCAAGCCTCCTCTGAATCATCCAGGTGCTCATTGGCAAACTTCAGACGGGCCTGTACATGTGCCTTCTTGAGCAGGGGGACCTTGCGGGCACTACAGGATTTCAATCCATTACGGCGTAGTGTGTTACCAATGGTCATCTTGGTGACTGTGGTCCCAGCTGCCTTGATATCATCAACAAGCTCCTGCCGTGTAGTTCTGGGTTGTTTCCTCACCTTTCTCATGATCCGGTTCACTCCACGAGGTGAGATCTTGCGTGGAGCACCAGACCGAGGGAGATTGATGGTCAATTGGTGTGTCTTCCATTTTCTAACTATCGCACCAACAGTTGACTCCTTTTCACCCAGCTGCTTGCTAATGGTCTTGTAGCCCATTCCAGCCTTGTGCAGGTCTATAATCTTGTCCCTGGGTCTGTGGGAGCCAGAATTCTTGCTGGTTGGTAGGGGGTGAAATACTTATTTTCCTCAATAAAAGACAAATAAATGTTTAAAATTAATATAATGTGATTTCCTGGGATTTTTTTTAATATTCTGTCTCTCACTGTTAAGATGAACCTACCATGAAAATTATAGACCGTTCCTTTCTTTGTAAAGGGTCAAACTCACAAAATCACCAGGGGGTGAAATACTTATTTTCCTCACTGTATACTATAAAGCACTCAGCACATTTGTAGTTTTGTGTGACAGTGTTTTTACCATCCTCCTCAAAGTTGTTTAGTGCTAGTAAAAATGATACCGACCCCTCAGGCCTTGACAAAGGTACCATTCAACCAGTATAAGTCCATGTTTCATCAGAAGAGTTGTGAAAATATTTTATTACGTTTGAAAAGTTCCTTAGTGCTAATTACTTTCTCCTAATTTTAAAACCCGACCGAAAAGTATTGGCACAAACATCTGAGCATGCTATGTGTATTTCTCGTAAGTTTGAGTTTTTTCCCCGCAAATCTGCCACTTTATAAACTCGCAAATTTGCCGCGTAAGTCGCAAATTTGCCATTTTATACAGTTGCAAATTTACATGTTTTTTTTCTTGCAAATCTGCTACTTTATAAAGTGGCTAATTTGCCACTTTATAAAGTCGCAAATCTGCCTCTTTATAAACTCAGAAATTTGCCACTTTATAAACTCGCAGATTTGCGATTTTATAAAAAGGCAGATTTGCAATTTTTTTTCCTCTAAATATTACCCCTCTCAAAAACAAAAAATATTTATACATGGCCCTAATACGCCGTCATAAGAATGAGCTTTATCGAAGACACGATTTCTCAATGAAAAAAAAGTGATTGACTTGAATGTTTTGGTCTTCAGGTGACATCTTTGCGCACTTGCAGTGAGCGGTCAGAGTTTCTCGAGAAGCAGGTGTCCTCCCTGGAGCAGGAGGTGCACAGATTGAAGCGAGAGACAGAGGAGGCTCAGCAAGGGCTTCAGGAACTCAAGAGACAGGAAGCCGAAAACTGCCTCCTAACAAGGGAAAACTTGGACCTCCGCTGCTCGGTGGAAAATCAGCGTACCTCATCCTCACTCCTCACAAAACAACAGGAAGAATATAAGGAGGTGCAGAAAGAGTTGCAAGAGCTGCAGAGGAGAATGGAGGAGGTTGGAGTGGAGTCACAAGGAGAGAGGAAGAGAGCAGAGAGGCTGGAAATGAATGTTGCCACTCTCAATCAAGAGAAGCATCGCTTAGAGCGCGATATGGAGAAGTTCAAAGAGGAAAGGGAAGACATGGAGAGAGAGAAGCGGGAAACTTTGAGTAAGCAGGAAGAGTTGAGGAAGGAAGTAAAAGATCTGAGTCAGGAGCAGAAAAGGAGAGAGGAAGGTGACAAGGAGAGAAGGAAGATTCTATTGGACCTGGAAGAATCCGAGAAGGGAAGGAAGCACCTGGAGAAAGAGAGTTGGAGGAACAGAATGCTACTGGAAGGTAAGGAGGCAGAGCTGGAAGAGAAGGCGAGTCACTTGCATGTAGTGGAGAAGGAGGCCGTAGATATGAGAAAAGAGCTTCATTTGCTCAAGGAGGTCACAGTCAAGGCCAAAGATTTGGAGAAGGAGAACAAGGAGCTGCACAAACAGGCGACCATTGACAAGCGAACGTTGGTTACACTAAGAGAAGTAAGACTGACATTACTATTTTAGTGATCCACTCATATACTGCACAAAAGAAGGGCATGTGTGGTTGTGAATAGGTTTGCAGTTAATTAAGTGTAACATTGTGTGTAGGAGTTGGTGTCAGAGAAATTGAAAGTCCAGCAGCACAGTGTCGAGTTGGAAAGACTCAATGAAGAACTGGAGAAGGTTGGACTCAACCGAGAAAGACTACTACAGCAGGAGCACATGCTCGAAGACAGGTAGCTTGAAATCACGTTCTCGGATGACTAATTAGCCTTGGTTTACAATGTCTGAGTTGACTTGTGCTTGTGTGTCTCAGCAAGTACAAGCTGCTTGAATCCCGACTGGAGGAAACGGTCCAACAGTCTATGAAGATTAAAGAGGGCAAAATCTCCAACCTGGAAAAGAAACTGGGAGAAAGCAACACACACAATGCTACACTCCGTAATCAGCTAGCTACTGTGAGTGAAAATAAAAACAACACAGATTTCACTTAATCTCATAGTTGTGAATTACACTATGGCCTATAGTAAATGTGTATTATATCTAGAATAAACCAGTTAAAGAATCGCTTGAAGTGTACATTCAGGCGCTGAAAATGTGTTTAAAGCAATAAAAAATTTGTATTGGCTCACAAACCTAAACCAAACGCTGGGGACTCAAAATTCTTGCTGTATTTAATTTAATTTAATGTAATTTATCATCCTGAAGATAATTCTACCATGATTTTTATTGTGTACACATTCATTTTTAAGATTTTTAAACACACAAGTCAAGTAAAGGCCTTTACCATCTCAATGGTTTATTAAGCTACGGCTATTGCTTTCATCATTGCTTGCTATATTGTTTTCAATCCACAGTTATATTTCTGTGATTTTATTTTATTTTTTAAGAAACATGCGTGAACATACATAACTAAATTCGGAACGATTAAGAGGGATATGTGTAAAAAAAAAAAAAAATAGACCAACTGGATTCACTGAAAAAAATGGGGATTGTATTTACTTACCTAGTAAAGTTTTTTTCACATTAGAAATTCTAGTTAAACTCTTTGTAAAATGTACTTATAATTTCGGAGTGCATCATTCTTTTACTAGGCTTTTTTAAATAAATATCACTCCCCATTAATACATGTTTTCTTTTTTTGTCATATTGCTTCAGGCTCTTGAGAAAGTGTCTACCTTACGTCAGCAACAGGACCACGACTCTCTTGTGTGTTCAGGAGCAGATGGGCGCAGGGGCTCGGCCACTGCTGAGCTTCTCCGTATCAAAGATCATCTCATTGAGGTAGAGAAGAATGTAAGTTTTAACTTTTTTTTGTATGCATCACTAGTTTATGTCATTGATATACTGCCATTAAAGTTTGTTACCATTCCTGTACACACATCACTGCTTTCAATTCAGCCAGCTTCATCATATGCATACTGTATTTTATGAGCGTTTTTTACTTTTGGGATTATTAACAGTTTCAGTATTTTCCCTAGAATGCCTCACTTCAGACTGAGAGCAGTTTGTTAAAGGAGCAGCTTAAACAACTGGATAACCAGAACAGTTCACTGAACAACCAGATGGTGACGCTGCAGCGGCACACCACAATCCTGCAGGAGCAGAATTCAGCTCTGCATACTCAAACAGCGCAACTTCAGGTACACAGATCGTTTTGAAACACTTTTGTTCATAATAATTTTATGTCGTTCTGTCATACCAAAGCAACACACCAAAATCACACCCAAATTTTTGGAGTTACACTGCTAACAACATAACATTCAGACAAAACTGAAACTATTGAAAGCCCATACGTGACGTGGGATGGTGACAAAATTTGGTCCGACTCAACTGTTTCCTGGCCACACATCTGCATTTACTCTTATTTAATACAAAGCCCTGTGCAAAGCTGGGTTATTCTTCTTCATTGAACTGTTCTTTGTGGTGCCGAAAGAAAGGAGGCGCAGGAGGTCTATCACATTACAGTTAAGTTTGTGGAAGAACTGCGCGCCAAATTGATTTTTTAAAGTCACAGAGCGCCACAGGTTGCAGACAGCTGTTATAATGGATGTTACTGTCCCCTAGGTGGAAAACTCCACACTGTCTTCCCAGAGTGCATCTCTCATGGCCCAGAATGCCGTGTTGCAAGGCCAAGCCACCGCCTTGGAGAACGAGGTGGAGTCATGGCAAAGGCAGCGCGAGGAGGCGTGGCGAGGGAGAGAAAGCGTTCTCAATGACCACGAGCGCTTGTTGAGTGTTCATGAGAGGCAAGCGCATGAGTACGAGCAGTTGATCAGTCAACACACTGCTCTGAAAGTCAAGCAGAGGACACTCGAGAGCGAACACAGAACAATGCACAGCAAGTAAGTTTGATACATGCGTACAAAGAAACAATTTTGAAATATTAAATTGAACATACATATTATTATTGTTAACTTATTAACTCCCAGCCATTTTGACTGAGGCAACCCCCTTGGCTCCCGGCTGTTTTACTGGATTTTGACTAATTTTGCAGTAATGTTGTGTTATATTGCTATACAAACATGGAACCTACCAAAAGAAAAAAAATTGTCTCTTCTTTCATCAAGAAAAAAGTACATTTGTATCTGTTTACGTTTTAAAACAATTAGTATTAGAATATAGCAATGTTTCCTCATTATTAACAAAGCTTGTTGCAGCATGGCCCTGGTTGATCTCTTATACTCTGCTGCCACCTGCTGGCCGTTTTTTCTAATAACTATCATTGCTTTAAGCGACCTCTTCAGGTCAGAGGGTGCATCAAAGCCTTCTGTATACTCCTGCATTTAAAAAAAAAAAAAAACATTTTCGAGAGCAAATGAGTTAAAGATTGAATTAAATGGCCTATACCGTTACTAAATCCTGAAGCAACAGTATTTAGTATTGACAAAAGCAACACGAGTGGTGTTATTCCAGGAAATGTAGGAAAAATGCAGGATCAACAATATGCAAGTAATGAAACTATGTTCATGGTTAAAAGCAGTGAAACTGACTCAATAAAATCAATCAATCAAATTGTATTTATCTAGCACCTTTCATACGTTAAAATGCAGCTCAAGGTGCTAAACAATTAAAACATCCATAATAAAATACCCCCCCCACACACACACACACACACAAAACCATGACGGGGCGCAGAGAAACCATGTGAGGAAAGGCACCCAGAAAACACTGGAGCTAGAAAGAGACAAAAAAACAAAAAACAGTTACAAGCTAAAAGAAAACAGAATAAAAGGCATAAACAAATCTAAAACTGGGAACTAAGAAAATAAATAAAAGGGGTTAGAAAGATCATTTAAATGTCAAACTAAAAAAAAGTGTGTCTTGAGCCTCCTCTTAAAAATATAAACTGACCTCTGTATATTGAATTTGTTTCTGTGCCTCTTTGCAGGTATTGCACATTGCTACATCAGAAAGAGAAATGGGAGGAATTAGAAGGGCAGAGTCAGAAGGAGAGGGAGGAGCTAAACCAAGAGCACCAGAAAAACCGGCTACTGCAGCAAGAGAACCTCCAACTTAAAGCTGAAGTGGACAGGTACTTGCTGGCGCACGCTCAAAGTTACCTTGTACAGTGGAACTTCTAAGCTTGAACACAATCTGAGAAGCTGCTCAACCTGCCATTACTTTTATATTTTCTTTATTTTTTCACAACTTACAAATACCTTGTACTGTACAATCTTTAGGATGTCACGTAGCGAATCCCAACAGTCTGAGCAGTGCAACGCACTACAGCAGCAGATGAATGAACTCAAGAGCTCGTTTAGCACCGCCCAGCTGGAAGTGAATCGATGGATGGCACGATATGACTCGCTCATGGAGCAACACCAGGGCCTGGACCTCACTATGACTAAACTTGACAACCACTGTGAGGTAAACCCTTTACCAGATGTTCCAAAAAAAAGTAGCATTGTTCATGTAATTAGGCAATAAGGCCAACTCTTGAATGCATGTGATTTGATCTAGCTATTAAGTCGCCTGAAAGGGAACCTAGAAGAAGAAAATCATCACCTCCTGAGTCAGATCAACCTTCTGAGTCAGCAAAACCACACTCTGCTGGAGAGAAGCATGGAGAGCAAAGAGCTTTATCATCAGGAGCAGAAGCTCTACATGTAACTACACGCACACACTCAGTGGAGGAGGGAACATCACAGACAGTACTGTACTGTCTACTAGAAGTATTAAAAAATATTGCGATATTACAGCGCGCAATTCTCGAATCGATTCATTAAGCGGCCGAATCGATGTTTAAACAATCATCAATTTTTTATGGAAACATTCAACAAAACGTCTTATTTAGGGTTAGGGTTTACATGTTAAGCATGGAAGAATTTTATGTTAGTGGAACATTAAGCCTTAATATTTTATTTCAATGCGGTTCAAACATGAAACTGATTGCAACAGATTGTTTGTTAAATACAGTGGTTATAAGCCTGAAGTTTCAGATAAATAAATACATTTTCATACAAATCTTACAGTGTACATGTACAAGTTTACTGATTATTATTTTCTAAATTTGAGTTCCCAATAAAGGCACACATAAACAAGGGCAGGACAGTATAAAATAATTTAAATAAAATTGATTTTGGGACATTAAGAATTGATTCTGAATCGTACTAAATGAGAATTGCGATTCTTATGAGAATTTTTTTTTTTGGCACACCCCTAGTCTGTACTGTGTTGTATCCAGTGAAGGCAGCACCATTTGCATGTCATTCACTAGAACCCAAGCCACTATCCCACTGACCCTTTTCCGCTAGCGATTGGTCTCATCAGTGCTGAGCAGATACCTGATAGGTGATGTAAACCACTGCTGCACCATTAGGCCTTTTCACGCTGCACTTAGCACAGCACAGCACAGTGAGCCATCAACTAATCCAGGGGTGTCCAAACTTTTGAGGGCCACATACAGAAAATCAGAATGACGCAAAGGCAACGTAATGTTAAGGAGAAATTGTGTAAAAACGTCGCGCATGAAGGTAAGATCATTTTTTATACAAATAATTTTTAGCCAATCAGCACGAAAGCCCGATCGGGAGTTTATCGGGCCGGCGGAGTACCTACCCTCGAGTAGGACCTGCGCTCGTCCCCGCAAGTTCCTGTAAATGTGACCCAGTTGGGAAGGCTCCTGCAGTGGAGACGTGCACATACGGGGCTGGTCCCGTAAATTTACCCCGAAGTTCCTGCGGTGGAAACGCGGCTCATGTAAACCACCTCACTATCATATCAGGAAATGCATTATAATTTCACTGAAATGATTAAACATGTCCCCATTCAGGATTGACTGCTTTCAGCTTTGTACAAAAAGTTTTAAATATAAACATGCTCTGAGGCAAGAGCTACAACAATTCACTTGGCTATTTGCTTAGAGCAATTGCCTCACACCACAGAAAACATGGGTTCAAACCCCGCTTGGACCACATTTTAGTACATTCGATGGTTCGATACCAACTGACTATCATTTCAGGAGATGGATTATAATTTCTCTGAAATAATTAAATCCCACTTTAGACAGATTTCAAATTTTCAACTTTTTATTCATTTGTCATTCCAAAAACAAAAAAAAATAAAAATTTCACATAATTTATCTCTGAATTTACTTCATAAGCATTCCACATGCATTCAAATCTTAGCATTCAGCTAATAGCATTCAGCTTTTCGGCATTCCCACGCAATTTCTGCAAAAATAGCACTTTGTCTATTATTTAATATAACGTAGTCACGTTCACACGTTCACGTCTACTCCTCCTTACGACAAATTATTGTCAAGCTGCGGCCTATTTTTACATCTCAATCAGCGGGAAAAGTCACCGGGCTACTTCCTATTGTGTCGCTTAGCAACCAGCAGCAAATACGGGCAAGCTTGTGCGATTACGTTATTGTCCCTCTGCCGTCTTGCTCCTACCCTCCAGTGTTTGCAAAAAAACATTTTTTTTCTTTCCTTCTTCATTAGTGATAAACTGAATGCACTTCGTCGTCAGAAAGAGAAATTAGAAGAGAAGATCATGGACCAGTACAAGTTTTATGACCCAACACCAAAAAAGTAAGTACAGTTGTTGTTTTTACCATTAAAAATCTGAGCCAGATGTGCATCATGACGATACAAAAAGATTCAACACAACAATTTATTCATTAAAAAAAATTTGATTTGTAAACATGACTATAATTCTTAAGGAGTAATGCCTAAGTTTAGTTGGTTTATTTAGCTAGTTTATGACATACAAATCTGCAAGTGTTTATTAATTTCACACTTTTTTCATCTAAGTAGCAATTTGACAAGGGGCCGCCATCTTGGTGGAATTTTTCAAAAAAAAAAACATGGAATAAGCAAGTGTCACGGAGGAAGCTCCGAAGATGAATGCAGCAATTAGCATTAAAATTTAGCTAAGTTTCATCATTATTCACAAACCTGTTGAAAACACTGGCAAAAGGTGCTCTGTTGCAACATGACCCTGGCTGATCTCTTATACTCTGCTGCCACCTGCTGGCCGTTTTTTATAATAACTACTATTGCTTTAAGCGACCTCTTCAGGTCAAGCTGCATCAAAGCCTTCTGTAAGCTCTAGCATTAAAAAACAAAACAAAAAAACACGTATAAATATGATTTTGGGAGTGCAAGTCAAAGTATTAAAAAAACTTATTTATACGTTTTGGGGTTCTAATTAACTCAATTGCTCCCAAAAATGTATAAATAAGTTCTATTTTGAATGTTTTAAAACCCCTGGGCGTTATTATAGTTTGATTAAGTTCTTGTAATTTGTGCCAAAAGCTGGCATTTCCTTTTGAAGTGTGATAACTTAGTCATTTATGAATATTTTTTTCACTTTCAACCGCTCAAAATGTTCAGTGGCATCAGACCTATCTATACATATATAGTTTTTATTTTATTTTATTTTTTAATGCCCCCAATGGACAATAATAGCAGTATTATGCTAATAGCAAGACTAACTATGCTGTATATATATATAAAATAAAAGACTAATTTGAATATTTCATATGACATAGTTAGAGGCTCAAACAAGGTCATAAGTCATAACAATAGAATTTTTTTATGCATGCCCAGTTTTTACACAATGGCATTTTTCAAAACTCTTGTAATTTTGCCAAAATCAGGCATTTCCTTTGAAGTGAGATAACTTAGTCATTTATGAATATTTTTTTCACTTTCAACCGCTCAAAATGTTCAGTGGCATCAGACCTATCTATACATATATAGTTTTTATTTTATTTTATTTTTTTAATGCCCCCTATGGACAATAATAGCAGTATTATGCTAATAGCAAGACTAACTATGCTATATATATATAAAATAAAAGACTAATTTGAATATTTCATATGACATAGTTAGAGGCTCAAACAAGGTCATAAGTCATAACAATAAAATTTATTCATGCATGCCCAGTTTTTCACAATGGCATTTTTCTGAATAGCACAAAACTCTTGTAATTTTGCCAAAATCCGGCATTTCCTTTGAAGTGAGATAACTTTGTCATTTATGAATATTTTTTTCACTTTCAACCACTCAAAATGTTCAGTGGCATCAGACCTATCTACACATATATAGTTTTTATTTTTTGTTTTTTTAATGCCCCCTATGGACAACAATAGCAGTATTATGCTAATAGCAAGACTAACTATGCTGTGTATATATATATATATATATATATATATATATATATATATATATATATATATAAAATAAAATAATAATTTGAATATTTCATATGACATAATTAGAGGCTCAAACAAGTCCATAAGTCATAACAATAGAATTATTTTATGAATGCATTTTGTATTCATTTATTAGCCTTTGGCGCCACCTAGTGGATTTTTGTGTTAACACTCTAAACACACAAATTCCTCTATTTTCATGTTAATGACTCGTCAAAGAAGCGAGTGCATCAGTAATCACGGAAAATGCATTATAACACATCAGGTTTACAGCATATCAAAAACTGTGATTTATAATGGGAGTCAATGAGCCAAAATCGGGCATTATTACAACAACTTCGTGTGAATCTCTCCCTCCTGTTTGGTAATAGTTATAAATAACAGCATTGCGCCAATTTGAACTTCTACATTTTTAAACAATCCTGGTAAAATGTCAGGTCCCTAGTGTATTTTTTTCAAATGCTTTTTCTTTGATGAAAAACAGAAAAACAGAAATTGGACAAATAACGCCCAGGGGTTAAGTGTCCCAAAGACGTATTTATACATTTTTTCAATGTTTTTTTCTTCAATGCGATAGCATACAGAAGGCTTTGTTGCAGCCTCTCAACTGCAAAGAACCGTTGAAAAAAATTGTAGTTATTTGTTACGCAAACGGCCAGCACGTGGCAACAGAGCAAAGGAAATGAATCAGGTCCATGTTGAAAAAAAACTCAATTACTCACAATTCTAAATAGGTTTGTGAATAATGATGAAACTTAGCTATATTCTAATGCTAATTGTTGCAAAACGGAAACAGATAGAAATATACTTTTTTTCTTGATGAAAGAAGAGACTCGCATCTTTCTTTTGGTGGGTTCCATGCCTTGCAAAATCTGTCAAAATCCAGTAAAACAGCCAGGAGTGAATGGGGTTGCTTCAGTGAAAATGGCTGGGAGTGAATGAGTTAAGATGTCAATAGGTGATATTATTACTCACTACGGAGAATAATCTTACTATAAACTATATAATTTAAAAATGTGATCGCTATTTAAGCATAGATTAGACATGTACATGGACTCCACCTTCAGGACTTGTGGTTATGAGCATGTCCGCCATATTTGTTGTGGCACGGCCCGTGTAATCTAATGCACGTCAACTTGATGGAACTTCCTAAAGTGACAACCTATCAGAGGTGTGGACTCGAGTCATGTGACTTGGACTCGAGTCAAAATGGAGTCATGAATTTGACGACTTTAGACTCTACTTGACAAAATATTAAAAGATTTGCAACTCGACTTGGACTTGACCAACAATGACTTGTGACTTCACTCGGAGTTGAGCCCTTTGACTTGAAAAGACTTGCTTCTCCTACCAAAACAAAAAGATTAAGCCTTGGTGGATTTTACTTTGAAGTCTGCCTGCATGGTGGCGTGAACGCCAATTTAACTGCTACCCTTTAACATTTTAGCTTGCATTATCAAAGTTTTTATTGAAATTACATATTTTCAACCACCATTATCATAATAATTATATTAAATAGCAAATTTAGGAAGTAATGAAACCGCAAGTTAATTACGCCGTCATTGCACGATATGGTACAAATCACCGGCGTTCGTAACTAGTAGCTTACTGTTCGCGTTAGCATCGAGTGCCTGGCTAGCAACAGTCGTTTGACAGCTGTTACTTGGCTCGCTTGCTTTTCTTATTGTGGCCCTATGCTACTTTGTAATCCACTCTCCTTGTTTAAACAAAGGGAATGTGCCTTAAATTGCACTTCAATGTTTTTTTCATTATTTAAAAATAAATAAATAGAACTTTGCCTTCATTTCTAATTATTTTAGAAATTGCCATTTGGATTTTAGGAACATAACTTACAGGATACCTTGTTATTTTATACATGGACCATGTATAAAATGCTTATGTATCTTGCCTTATATTGCACTTAAAGTTGTGTTCATGCCATCATAGACATTTTGAGTTTTTATATATATATAAATTTAATGGGCGCAAAAGCCTTTTATAAAATAAATTAAGACAAAGTTCTATTTATCTGATTTCATTTATTTATTTATTTTTTTTAAACAATCCGATCCATTACTTTTGTGATCCGTTGCACCACTAGTTGTTTGGGTACAAAAACTATGAGGTGGTCAACAAAAAATGAATTGCAGTATGTCCAAGATTAGAACACTGACGAAAAGGCAACAACTTCAAACTTCGTCCAACATCTGAAGTTGCACAAAGAACAGTAAATAAGCTAATGTCAGTTGTTTATCGGCTAATTATTGTTGCTAGCTGCATAGTTAATGAGACTGTCAACTCACTGGTAACACATTGCAAACACGGCAATCTGTTGCACCACTCTGGGTTCACTCCCTGAGTCCCTGACCTCACCCCAAATAATATGATCTACACTGTTGTTGTAAAATGACTCGAAAGGACTTGAAACTCAAAGTGTAGGACTTGTGAATTGCTTGAGACTTGTCAGTCTTGACTTGGGACTTGACTCGGGACTTGAGGGCAAAGATTTGAGACTTACTTGTGACTTGCAAAACAATGATTTACTCCCACCACTGCAACCTACTAAGTGCTCCAAGTTAATGCCTTTACACACACTAATAGATTTGGAAAAACAGATCTGCACCCCAAAAAAAACAACATATGTAGTTTTTAAATCTGATGATTTCACAATTCTTCCCACAGACAGCATATTTGAATATTTATCATCTCAGTATAGCTGTAAACACTCATAGCAAGGTTAATAAATGTAACATGCATTCTTCTCAATATTATAAGAATGAAGGTATATACAATACATTTTCATACCCTTAACTTAATAATCATTTTATTTTTAACTCATTTGCTCCCAAAAATGTTAAATATTGCCATGCTCCCAAAAACATATTTATACGCTTTTTATGTGTGTTTTTTTATTATGCAAGACATAAGGCTTTGAAGCAGTTTCTAACCTGAAGAGGTGACTTAAAGCAATGATCGTTATTGCAAAAAACAGCCAGCAGATGGCAGCTAAATATAAGATCAACCAGGGCCATGTTGCAACAAGTTCTTTTTGACAGTGTTTTCAACAGGTTTGTAAATAATAATGAAACTTTGCTATATTCTAATGCTAATTTCTGAAAAATGGAAACTGATACAAATATACTTTTTTTTTTAAATTGTGGGAGTTCATTTTAACTCCCATAGTGTAATTTTAATGTTTTCAGAATTAAATTGTGTGTAGAGTTGGTATTTCACAGAGTTGATCGCCTAGAGTTAAATCACCTGCTCATCTCTAGTTTGAGACAGACAAGTATCACTGGGAAATACTGACAGTCTTGAAAGACAAATGGAGTTCGGGGCCATGAATTAATGACTGTGGTCAACATTAACACAGCCTACTTCAAATGCTCTCCTCAAAAAAGGCCTTAAGGTTAAAGTTGAAAACATTTCGGCGAGTGTGCTTCCTTATTTTGGACAAGTACTTTATGAGGCGAACGAAGTCTCGAAGAAAAAAAAATCTGTCCGTGTACTTTTTCCGAGGCTTCGCTAAATAAAATTTAAAAAAGTCCACGTTTGGTGAAACACGGAAGCTTTCGCCCCTAACGGGCCGATGTTGACACATTTTCGGTGAGTACTTTATGTCTTGAAAAAAGGAAGATGTATGACTTGATGTTTTCCACAGGAACTTGGGACGACATCAGACTTAAAATGTGATGTGCACACATATGTGCCATTAACTAAGATGTTTATGAGACTGTTGGTCCACAAGTGAACTCTAGTATCAACCTGTATGAATTTGCTCATGTCATTCGGCAAAATATTTGCTCTCATCTTTTTAAGAACAATGTCATTTTGCATTTAGATGGACGGACCTGATGAAACCAAGCTTAGTCCGTTACATAAACTATCAAAAGTAACTTTTACATCATCTAAATATTGTGCTGTCCATTCAAGAGAACAGCTTTAAATATTCTCATCTGTTGTGTTACTTTTCTTAATGCAAGAGAGAATTTTCAACCATTTCTTCAAGATGTAGTCAAGTTGATGAAAGACTAGCTTCTTGGGGGTGCCTTCAGGCATATATAGATATAAATCACGTCATTCCATCCCTGTTGCCATGGCAACCCACACTGATATTTTCGGATTTTCTGTATTTTTCAAAATACATTGTTAGGATTTTGAATAGCGAAGTTCTATTTTTTCTTTTGCAATAAATTAAAATAAAGTTCATCCCTTTAGAAAACAAACAAAACATTTTTCATCAATCCATGATAACTACAGACTTGATGAGCCTTTTCTTTACATGTGTACATTTTTGTCGAGATATGTTGAGGAACAACCACATTTTTCATCACCTGCCTCCCCCCTACATGAAAAGCTCAATATCTCCGGAACCAATCATCCAATTTTCAAAATTCTTGCCACATTGTATTTGAGCTAAATTGGCCATTTCAACCAGGCTTTGCATCTTAACAGATTTCCATTTTTGGAAAATCCTGTCCTATTGCTAATCAAAGGTGTCAAGTAGAATTTGTAATGTGAAAGATAAAAATAAAGTTCTGTTGAGCTGGAGTTTGAATTGTTTTAAACATATGCCTTGTGAGTGACTGACAACCAAGGTTATTTCAGTTCACGAAAACTAACGAAATAACTAAAACTAAAATTCCAAAAACATTTTTGTTCCCAAAATAAACTAAAAACAAAAATGCTTTAAAAAAAAAAAAAAAAAAAAAAACTAACTGGAACTATATTTTACGTTTACAAAACTAACTATAATTATCGTGAAAATAGCCATAATTTTAGTGGTTAGCAAATAATTTAATACATGAGCCTTTGCAGTTGACTTTGTGATTTTAAGTATATTTATTTCGATGTTAATCGGAATAAGGACGTTTAAAAGTGTGCCACGCAGAAGTGATGTCATCAATAGAAAAGCACCTTCAGATGATGTCGCTTTTTCATTTAACTCAGCCAAAATGCAACACTAGGTAAGAAATGCGTTACTTTTTTCATTTTATCATAGTGTTTATTAAATATTGCATATAATACACTTTATTTTTTTAAACGTAAACTAATACTAAAACTAACTAAAAAACAAGCATTTTTTAAATAACTAAAACCAATAAAAAGTAACAGAAGAGCTTTTTTGCAACATGGCCGTGGTTGATCTCTTATACTCTGCTGCTACCTGTTGGCCGGTTTTTTGAAATAACTACCATTGTTTCAAGCATTCTCTTCAATTCAGAGGCTTCATCAAAGCCTTCTATATGCTCTAGCATAAAAAAAAAACATAAAAAAAAACACGTATAAATTCATTTTTGAGACACTGGTAATATTTAAAATACAACGTATCGATACGTTTTTGGGATCAAATGAGTTGTTAAGTGGTTACGGAAAATGTATGGAAAATGAAAGGTTGTGATTCACACTATTCTGTGTGTTCTCAGGAGGAGTCAGTGGTCTGGCGCCAAAGCTTTAGCTAAACTCATCAAACCAAGGAAGGAGAGCAGCAGGGAGCGAGGTGGCGACCAAGACAAGGAAGGATCCCAGGAAAGAGAATGGACAAAGAGTGCTCCCGACATCCCCCTACCTGCACTCCCTCCCTTGCTCCCCCCAGAAACGCCACCCCCAGGCCCTCAGAGGACAGGAAGTGACTCCCAAGACAATGGCCACACCCACAGTAAACATAACCACAGCAACAGCCCCAGCCTTGGCCTCCAGAGTCCAGCATTGACGCCCATTAGCCGAGGTACACACACACACACACACACATACACACATTCATACACACACGTTTGTTTTACTATCTTTGTGGGCACAGCCACGGGGACGGGTGGGGCCCCACAACGTGGTGAAATCCCGAAATATTGGCCCCACCATGTAACAAAAACAAGAACACATACACATATTTATTTAGCATATTAAGTGTATTGAGATGTGTACATGCAATGCAATACAAAACATGACCATAAATATACCATAATGTAAAACAATTTTTGAAAAAGCAATAAGTACAGCAGTAAATTATTGTGTGCCAATTCGTAACGTCATAACTTTGTACAAAATGTTGTGATCACATTTTCATTAGGGCTGGGTTTAAAAAAAATCTAATAATCAATATCAAATTGGTTTTCCTTTTTGAGCGTTTTTTAATATCTCTTTTTTCCCATAAAATAACAACAAAATAGAATTTTAAAGGCAACTTTTGTTGGGGGGGGGTATTTATTATTATTATTATTATTATTGTTGTTGCTTTTTCCCTGAATTTAAAATTATTTTTATAGACCTGACTTATTGCACTTTATGACAATTCAGAATATTTTCAATTTATATTTAATGGTTGTGGAGTAGCTAGCTAGCTCCCTAGTATTTAAACGAGCACCATGGGAGCTAGCTAGCTAGCACCTGGGGCTAAAGCCAAACGATGGCAGGGTTTATTCTTTCTGGACCTGGATTTGTAAGTAAAGTAAAAACCCTGCCACCGTTTGGCTTTACCCCCTTTGTGCTAGCTAGCTAGGGAGCTAGCTCGCTAACACCTGGTGGTGTACGACTAATTCAGCAGTTTTTACCAATATTAGAAGGCGGCCATTTTGCCACTTGCCGTCGACTGAAGATTGCATCACAGTTGCTCAGGTCTCGGGTAACAACCCATCACAGCTCAACTTCAGAAAACAGGTCAGCTCTCTCAAAAAACAAAACAAAGAAAAAGCACCAAAAAAATTAAAACAGGTGAGCTGTGATTGGTCTTTCCCTGAGCCCTGAGCAATTGTGATGTCATCTTCAGTCGACAGCAAGTGGCAAAATGGCCGTCCCTTGAGATGGATAAAAACGTCTGGATTTTGCTGCATAACTCATATTCCACAAATCTAACTAGAATGTGAAGGAATTACCATTAATTGTAATCGTGTGCGTGTTCAAATAATTGCAAGATGAGATTCTGGTGGAGAGGGTCCTTGCAAGGTTGGTTTATTACAGAGATCTCTGGTCACACAGTTAGACATCACCCAAGCAGTGTCATCCAATGTGTGTCTTTTTTTGCCCACACAGCCTCTTTATTCAAAACATGAGGAAACGCCTCTGTCATCCCGTGACGCACAGAATGAGTTTGCATTTTCCCAGTAAACTAGATCGTCCTTGAACTTTTGACAACCGGATTTCTAATGAACAGCAACTAGACTTCTTAGATAAACATAGAAACATTTTAACTTTCTCATTTCTGGGAAAACAGTAGAAAAGATAGCAAGAATGTCAAAAGCATTACTCACACAGGTTATATCAGGTCAACATAATTACACCTTCATCAACACATCTATAATGAAATGTAAAACAGGTAAAAAATAAAATAAACCAATAAAAATGTTAATAATGTCAACAATTGTCATGTTTAGACTAGTGAGGTCACATGTAACATATTATTTTTAAGAAATGTTTAAGGTTGACTTCCCCTTTAGTAATCTGGATTGTAAGAATAATGAGTTTGTGTGATCAGTGTAACCTGCTTTATGAATATTTTATTGCTAATACATTCTTAGTACCGGGACATGCATTATTACAATTATACAAAGAGGAAATTGTGTGAAAGTGTGTGGGAATGTTTGTGGTCGGCGGTCAAAGAAGTTGGCTAAACTGGCTCATATTTTCTGCTCTCGTTTATCGTCACATAGGGCTGTCGCAATATGCAATAAATCAATTAATTGCACGATAATAAAAAAAATTAGCTCAATAACTTTGCCGGACGCGATAATTCTTTTTGTTTACATACGTGTCAACATATGCGCTGATCCGTTGCTTCACTCTTTCAGTCACAGCTTTTTTTTCTTCTTTCTATTCACTCACTCACGCACACACACAAACATGGTCTCCCGGTAAGTGAACCCACGCCGCCTGCACCCACGGCACCACTCCGCCACCCGGAGCCCGTAAAGCGGCTTTTAAAACCAGTTTAAACATTTTGGTTCGTATTTGTCCCACAAGATATTTTCATTTGTGAGCCGCGACAGTCGCGCTGCTAATCGGCATGTAGCATTATTGCTAGCAGCGCGCCACAGCTATCGGTGTTGTTTTTATTCATTGCTTGTGCTTCGAAACCTGCCGAAAAAGTAACACTCGCTACGTGCACACACCCTCGCATTCCTGTGCTGCTCAGTGAGATACGGGTTATGCCAAAGACTGGGTAGGTGATAAGTTAACTTTCCTGTCTCGACTAACTCCTAAACCGTGCTTTGCGTATTGAGGAGTGAATCATCTTGACAAAGTTGACACACACTCTTGGAGGCAGTGCTGTGGCACACCAAAGTAGTTAGTTACCCCCCCCACACACACACACACATACACACACACACACAAAATTATATCCCCTGCCACAGGTACGCATGTTTTTCAATAATCGCATGAAGACGACACGTGTGATTTTGAGTTTTCGAAACAAGGTTTTGTAACAAGAAAAATAAAATTTATCGCAGATAAACAAAATTGCTTTCTGCAATGGACTCTAGGTGCGTTCAATGACCACGCACGCAGTAGGAAATCTCAGCATACATAGAAAAAGCTCAAATGGCAGATGAATGTTAATGTTTTTTTCATTTTTCTTCCACATTTTTTTTAAATTTAAGGTTAGGGTTATGGTTATGGTTAGAAACAAGGATCATTTTCGAAAAATCACCACTTTTATGTGGTAAAAGTCATAAGATCCCGCGGCAGAGGATACGAACCTCCCCCATCCCGGCACAACAGCAGCACATTTGGCGCATCAGATTCAGCGTGAGGGTCCCAGAGTATAAGAGACAGCCATCATTTGGAAATAATGTGGACAAATGGAGCTGGTATCAAAGCCGAACGCAACTACTCATGTGTGGGAATTCTTTGAAAATTATATGAACACCACAATATTATCGTTTATCGCAATAATTCCGGGGGCAATTTATCGCCAAGCAAAATTTCTTATCGAGACAGGCCTGTCGTCACATACTTGCTGCAAACAACATTCAGGGTGCATTCACAACACAGGAACTTGCATACACGCGTTGTCCCATCATTCGGCACTTTCATCTTCTTCTTTTTTTAAAAATAATACTGCTTTCATGATTCTGAGAAGCCAAAATTGAAATCCTAATAACATCGAGGCCTAGAACTGAGGGGCCTTTCCCAAATTGTGTCATGTATTCTCATTTCATATAGTGTCAAAATGGTGTGTGTACTTACATATACACTACCGTTGAAAAGTTTGGGGGTCACTCAGGCAATTCTGTGTTTCTCAGCAATTTCTTGCATGGAATAGCCCGTGCTAACATGATAGCACTAAGGTTTTCGAATAATTATTAGCCTTCTGATGCAATGAGCAAACATCTTGTACCTTTAGAACACTGGCGTGATTGTTGCTGAAAATGGGCCTCGTTAGATATTGCACCCAAAAAACTGCCATTTGCAGCTAGAATAGTCATTTACCACATTAACTATGTATAAAGTGTAGAGCTGTCAATATGAATCGAGTAATCGACATGTAATGAATTATCTAATTAATTGACAACTATTTTAATAATCGAGTACTCATTTGGAGCCATTTTTTATTGAAAGTTGTCCAAATCCTCTGATTTCAGCCCACCACCAGTAATTGTTCACCGATTTCTATAGTCCTTCATGAAAGAAGACTGATCATCTTCTGTGTTTAATCAAAATAAGACATTTGCAAACATCTGTTTTTACTTTGGAAAACAATGACCAAACCGGCAACATAGTATAACATCAATTCCCCTTTTTTATTAATAACTACACGAATACGAAGTACGAAATAAACACCAATCACTGGTTAATAGAGTGATCAGGGAAAAAAATTATTTTTATGCAAAATTAAAATAAATCTGATTAGTTGATTAATCGATTCTAATAAACACTACTAAAGATCTAATAAAGTGTCTTTCTGATTAGTTTAAAGTTATAGTCATTAAAAAAGTGCTTTTCTTTTTCAAAAATAAGGAGATTTCTTGGTGACCCCAAACTTTTGAACAGTAGTGTATGTGCATTAGGATTTTTTTACTTTTTCTGTTTGATGTCTGTTCACTTAAAAGTAGGGCTGTGCAGTTAATCGAAATTCAATTACAATTTCAATTATTACACTCCACAATTACAAAATCAGCATAATTGTAAAAAAAAAAAAAGATTAACTCATTCACTGGCAGCCATTTTGACTGAAGCAACCCCCTTCGCTCCCGGCTGTTTTACTGGATTTTGACTGATTTTGCAAGGCCCACAGAATATATTGTGTTCTATTTCTATAAAAATATGAAACCTACCAAAAGAAAGAATAGAGTCTCTTCTTCCATCAAGAAAAAAATGTATGTGTTTTCGTTTTAGCATTAGAATATAGCTAAGTTTCATCATTATTCACAAACCTGTTGAAAACACTAGGAAAAAGAGCTTGTTGCAACATGGCTCTGGCTGATCTCTTATACTCTGCTGCCAACTGCTGGCTGATTATTTTATTTATTTATTTTTGTAATAACTACCATTGCTTTAAGCAACCTCTTCAGGTCAGAGGCTACACCAAAGCCTTCTGTATGCTCTTGCATAGAAAAACAAAAAAAAATTATAAATATGTTTTGGGGATTCAAGGGGCAAAGTATTAAAAAAGGTATTTACACGTTTTTGGGTTTGAATGAGTCAATACAAATTTTTAGTTGTTTAAATGTATACATTTGCACCTTTTTGAAATTTTAAAATAACCAATTAAATAAATAAAAAATAATAGTGTTTCAAATAATTGTATTTGTCTTAACATTATTACGTTTAAAAATGTTCTTGTTTTGTACCAAAAAATAATTTTGATTTCAATTATTGCCAAAATAATCATGATTAATATTTTCTTCATAATCAAACAGCCCTACTTAAAAGTGCTATATTTAGTGGTTCTTATGCATGATACCATTACTAATCTTTCAGTCTACTCTGCATGATTTAATTTAAAGGAGACATATGTTTTTTTTTTTTTTTCACGTTTTTTAAAAATAAAGTTATCATAGCTGGTCTAGGATTTAAAAAAAAAATACACCACACTTGACATCTACTTTGAAATCTCTGGTTGGAATCACTGCTGCTCTAAAAGTGGTTGTTTTAATTTCACACACCCAACTATTTGGATACAAGCAATTCATACTAGGGCCTGACCTATATGCACTTTTTTGAGGCTGATACCGATTTTTCTTCTTATGCTGATTATTTAAAAATATATATTTAATGCATACATAAAATATTTTTTGGGGGGGGCCTCTTGGGGGCAGTGTGGTACCGTGCATCCATGTTGAACACACTTAAAGTTGTGATTATTAAAAAATAACTCATAACATCACCAAGAATTTGAGCCTTTGCAAAGTGTTATCTTAACTGTGGGTATGTGCTCCCACAGTATTTGTGCGTGAATATTTATTTGAAGGAAAAACACTCCCGAAGTTGATGCTAACTTCCTGTTAGCATTGGAATGTGATCTCCCCTTTGATTTTAGCATTAGCGCTACGCTAGCGATGTTTTATAAACAAAGCATGTTTTGCATTTAAATATACAGTGGATGTAATTCTTAACGTCATGTGTTTTGTTTTACAGTTAACTCCAACTGAGGTGTCATTAAACAGCTTAAAGGACGCTTAGGGACAACAGAATAACCAGAATAACACGCTACACACTTGCTAGTTGCTAAAGCTTCGCAAACAAAATGGTGTACTTTCACAGCGTCGGAAACTTCCGTTTTTTTCGGTAACGTTTTAAGGGGAAAGATAATCGGCCATTTGGCCCTGTTGGCTGATTGTTTTGGCGATGTTTGAAGGACGATGATAATCAAGCCGATTATAATCCGATTATAATCAGCGGCCGATTAGTCGGACGGGTCCTAATTAAAACCAGAATTCCCATATTCTTTCCTCTTTAACATTACTGCTTTCTTGTGTACTTCTAATGGGTTAACTTGCATGCCATCTCATTAAGTTTTAACATTCATTACAAATTCAATATCTTTCTTTTCATGTACTCACTGTTGTTTGATCATTTTTTCCTCTTCTGTCTCTCTCTCTTTCTCCAATTTTCTCCCCCTCAGCTCCTCCTGTCCCGAAACGCTTTTGTTTTTTCCGCAGCAAAAGCCAAGATAAACTTCTTCCATCCCCCTCTCCCACCTCCGACCCCCCCTCACGTCCCTACCTCTCTCTCAGCAGACGACTCCGATTCTGGTCGTCCACTGACATCACAGCAGAGGTCGTCACTAGCCAGTCCATCTCGGCCAGTGGAGTGTTCTAATGCCCTCATCTTCCTCTTCATCTATTAAACCATAAACATCATCCTCATCATCAGTCATGATTGACTTTCAGCCTTTCCCACAAAGATTTAAAGCATGCATGCATATTTCATGAATCACATAACACCCGCATAAGGGTTGCCTGTTGCAGTTATGGGCAGCCAGTAATACTAGTAAGTTGTGTGTGTATGAGAGGTGAGCATGTGTCAGTGTTTCCACAGCGCAGCAAGCTTGCACACATTCCCCCTCTTTAAAAAGTATTTGTATCTGCCTGAATGTTATTTATGTGCTTATGACTTGCAAAGTGTTCTCTGAAATGAGGAGTCGCGCTTGCTAATAAGATCACTTCTCTTTCAGTCACATTGGATCAGTTGTTGTCGCTTGCTGCAGTCATTTGTCTTGAACGCAATCGGCACAAGAAATGTTACCGCGACAACTGGCACCTGCTCACTTATTACCTGTCAGCTCTTTGCTAAACAGCTCTTGTCTGTTAGCTGTGAACAGACACCAACGTGCAAGCCAGGGGCTTTAGCCTCAGTTAGCCTCTCATATGGCCGTTAGCTACAAATACTATTCACGTTTTATCATGATGGCACCAATGTTGTCACTGTCTGTATCTGCAGAGATGTTGTCGAAGGTTATGGGTTTGAATATTGGCTCGATCCTTTCGGTTTAGTATTTGCTCTTCTTTTTTTTTTCTTGCTTGCTTGTGTGGCTACGATGGCATATTAGCGCCATGTATAAATATTTTTCAATAGAGTAGCGGCAATATTCTGAGGGGAAAAAAAATAGCAAATGGCAACTTTGCGAGAGAAAAAAACTTGTAAATTTGCGACCTTACATCTAAGTGCAATTTAAGGCACATTCCGTTGGTTTAAACAGGCAGAGTGGATTACAAAGTAGCATAGGTCTACAGTATTTTAAACAATAATAAAAGCAAGGGCCAAGCAACAGCTGTCAAACTACAGTTGCTAGCCAGGCACTCAATGCTAACGCTAACAAGCCACGGACGCCGGAGACTTGTACCGTATCATACACAATGACGGTGTAATTAACTTGCGGTTTGTTCGCGTCCTAAATTCGCTATTTAATATACTTTCGGGTTGGCATTATGATAATGGTGGTAAAAAGTGTCATTTCAATAAAAACGTCGATAATGCAAGCCAAAATGTCAAAGGGGAGTAGTCAAGTGTTCATGCCACCGTGCAGGCAGACTTCAAAGTAAAATCCGCCGAGGCTGTTGCATTGGTGTCAATGTATTATTTGGTCAGCTTTATTTTGACGTTGAAGTTTGCCTCAGCGTGTGTTTGCGCCTTTGCGGCTTCCCTGACATTTCTGAATGACGGCACTGTGTCAGCCCAGTTCGCACACGCGCGTACACACACACCGAGAGGTTTAATATGTTTGTTTTGGTGGAAGAAGCACCAAGTCAAGTCAAAGGGCTCAAGTCCGAGTGAAGTCACAAGTCATTGTTGGTCAAGTCCAAGTCGAGTTGCAAGTCTTTTAACATTTTGTCAAGTCGAGTCTAAAGTCGGCAAATTCATGACTCGAGTCCACACCTTTGCTGTCTTCTGTATTGTCATTTTCTCATGGCAGTTCCAACTGGAATATTCTCACTCATTTACACAAAATGCAGCCAATGTATGATTATTAGTTTTGGCCTCCACTCTGTCTGCGCCATAAGTAGATGATCAATTTGCTCTTCTTGTGCCATTCCAAGCCAACTGGAATCAAGACGTTTGGGCCAAATGACTGATGATTCAATTCATACTAGTTAAGGCCAACCATAATCAGTGAGGATTCTCAATGCTATGCTTGAACTAATCATGCACACGGTCACACACCTATCCCTGCATTCTTGCCACGCTGTGGTTATTGTTGTTGCTTGAGTCTTATTCATGATCACACCTGTTTGTCTAAATGAACTGAGATCGTCTTATTTGGCCAGCAGGTTTGACTGACAGGGGACGAGGAGTCTATCGTTGCAGCACACCAGGAGGCAGCAGTGAGAGTGTCAACGGAGAAGATGGCAAAGGTGATTTTTAAACATTGGACAAAAAGTACTCAACTCAACTTTATTTATAACGCACGTTAAAACAAGCATTGCTGTATACAAAGTGCTGTACATGGAACAGAAATTGGTCATGCAGTAAAGATACGTAAAACAAGAACAAAACTAAAATTTTAAGTAAGTATACAAGTAAATAAACTTTACACCAATAAATTATTAAAAAGATGCAGGTAAACAATTCCGTGAATAAGTAAATAAATAAAATAAGCATCTGTGTTTAATGGGTTTCAGGTCAGGACTTGTGGCAGGCCGTTCCATCCTCTTAACTCCCAAATTCTGACAAACTCTTCTCTTGGGTGTAGTGTTAATTTTAGCCACCATTTTAAAATTTAGTCTCAGTTTTAGTCCAGTTTCAATCATGTTTGTTAATTTTTATCATATTTAGTCAAACTCATCCCATTTTTATTTTGTCTACTTTAAGTCTACTACAAATCTCGCATTTTATTCATCTAGTTTGGTAGCACATTTTTGTCTCGTCTTCATTAGTCAACAAAAATGCTTACTGATTTAGTCCCAGTTATTGTTTATTAATGAGGGTTTTAGTCTAGTCTAGTTTTTAGTGAGTTTTAGTTAAGTTTTCGTTAACAAAATGAACACTGATCTCAGACTGTGGAGTTGAGAACCTCATCTTGATATAGCTCTCTGCATTGAGATCATCATTTTTGCCCACCATCACCCTTCCACGACTAAAAGCCGTTCAACTCTAGTTTTCTTTGTCTTCTCCGCAATTTGACCCTACGACTGCCGTAGGTAGAATCTGGATTCATCGCTGAACATTCCTCAGTCAACTACAACAGCAAAACACTGTTTGGCATTAGCAGAGAAAATTTGATACATTTTACATGAGCGGAACCCACATCCTATGATGCTAATCCCATAAATACATGTTCATTACAAAGGTATTTAAAATAGAAATTAACTGAATTTGCATCAGTATCAGGTCTATGAAACACTAATTTGCTTACTTTTTATTATATTTGCCATTTACATCCGATTGTATCGTGAAAAAATTGTGAATTAATAAAAGCATTATTATTATTATTTTAATCAGCCTTTTCTACATGCACATTTTGTTATATCTTGTAGAATATATTGATAAGAGCATTAGGAGAGTTCCTTAGACATGCTGGAAGCACAACTTCTCATCATTACCAGCTCTCTAACAGTGCTCAGTGGTAAAGTACATTGTCCAGTAACCAGGAGGTCGCGGGTTCGAATCTCACCTCCGACTGTACATTGCAAATATATCCATGGCCATTATGCTAAGGAATATACATGTATACCAACTGACTGTCATATCAGGGAATGCATTGTAATTTCACTGAAATGATGAAATGCATGTTGGCTTTCAGCGTGAGATGACACTTTTCAAAATAAATACGCCATTAGCCATGAATTTGAACAAGTCAAATTAGCTCAGTGCTTAGAGCAATTGCCTTCCAACATGGAGAAACTGGGTTCAAACCCCGCTTGGACCACATTTTTGTAAATTTGATGGTTCGATATCAACTGACTATCATATCAAGAAATGGATTATAATTTCTCTGAAATGATTAAATCCCACTTTAGACAGATTGTGGTTCAAGTTTTCTTTAAATTCATTTGTCATTTAACTACAATTAAACATTTGTAATTTTCACATAATTTATCTTTCATCTTCTTTCATAAGCATTCAGCTTATAGCATTCACACGCAATTTCTGCAGAAATTGCATTTATTCTAGTATGATAAGCAATTAAGATTATGTTGCCTGAAAAAATATATATTTGAAAGCTGAATTTCTACAGTTGGCTATCCCAGGGTCCGGTGCACTGAGAAAAATCCCTAAATATTATTTTCTCCCTGCGTGTGGCTGGTGGTCTGTCCATGGTGTACCCCACAACCAACCCCCCCAACCGCGACCCTAATGAGCACAAGTGGTATAGAAAACGGATGGCTGGATGAATTATTTTCTCCCTAGAGTAAGAGTACCCCCATGTGTGTTTTTTTTTTTTTTCAGGACTAGCACAGACCCACAAAGCTCTGAGTTCCACCCCGAGTCATCAATCATCTTCAGCGACCCTGAGCAGCTGCCGGCCCAGAGGTAGGACAGCAGAATTGAACATGCCTGTAGTGGACTCTTATCCATGCTTTTGCAGGTATGCTCTTTGACGAAGACACTGAGACCGTATTTGGTCCACGGAGCCGCATGGGATGTCGTCCAGGATCAGCTGACTTTAGTCACCACACCTCCAGCTCCAACTCACCAGTCAACTGCAAAGGTACTGACAGTTTTATAGTGTTACATCGAATAAGTACAGTGAAACGTTGTTCTAATTCCTCCAAGGTTTGTGAAGTCTACCAAAAATGTCTGGAAAAATACTCTTGCTTACTTGAGGAAGCAAAGGGTTAACTCTGCGGGCCCTACTTTGATTCCCAGCGCAAATCTAGCACAAAGTCTAACTGTGCACGTGGCTTGAGTTTCCTTTCTTTTGGTATTTTCTTAGACTTTGTGCAGGTAGAATTGGACATTGTGCAACGTTATGAGCCGTCTCCTAACCAATCGTGGCGCTACCAGTCTATGAAAATAGGGCCTTGCATGTGTGTGAGGTTTTAATTAATTTATTTATTTTGCCTTTTTGCGGCTTTTATGCGCAAGTTGGCTGTTTGAACTAGCTGCTAACATTAGCAAGCAGAATGTTTACTGGCCAGCCATTAATTAGGGTAAGGTAGTGTTTTTACTTGGGGTGTCAGGCTAGTAATTTTTTTTTATCCTAATTAATCGCATGCTTTCAATAGTTAACTCATGATTATTCGCAAATTTTATATATTTTCTAAATGTACAATAAAAAAGAATTATCAAAGTTTTCATACACTTTACGACACATAACAGAAAAGTGAAAACATTTTTAAACTAATAGCAATATGGCTGCATCTTTTAGTCATTGATATAATAGTTAATAAAATTGAGTTAAAATTAAGAAGATGTACTATACTAAAAAAAAAACAAGTGTGATATTTGTGTTGAGGTCATTTTTCTGCCACTGTGTTGTTCCTCTTATATAAATTCATTATTGAGCTTGTTGTTGTGGTGCCTTTTGAACTGATGTGGTGATAAAGATATTTTCCATAACTCTTTCTCTTTTAGATGCATCCGATTCGCACTTCCGTTCAGCGAGCCTGTCCAGCGATTATGTCAGAGGTCTCAGCCAATCACAGCAGACCTTGTCACACAGTGCAACCCTGCCATACGACCAAACACCGCAGCGGGCCCAACCTCAATGTGGAGGCGGGATTAGGAGTAGGGCTCGCCCTTCATCTCCTGGAAGCCAGATGGTGACATTGGAGGAGTTTCTGCAAGAAAGCAACCTCAAGTCTACACAAAGGGTGAGAAAGGTATTCATTAATGTTGCTTGTACATGTTTTGCATGTATGGAAGTATTATCCTGTGTTTTCAAATAAGACACCCTATATCTTTCTTTCTTTCTTAACTTTTTTCCTTCATTATTTTCTTTCTTTTTCTTTTATCTTTTTTCTTTTTTCTTTTTTCTTTTTTCTTTTTTCTTTTTTCTTTTTCTTTTTTCTTTCTTTTTTTTAAAAACGTTTTTCCTTCATTATTTTATTTTTTTCTTTCTTTTCTTTCTTTTCTTTCTTTTCTTTCTTTTCTTTCTTTTCTTTCTTTTCTTTCTTTTCTTTCTTTTCTTTCTTTCTTTTCTTTCCTTCTTTTCTTTCTTTCTTTCTTTTCTTTCTTTCTTTTCTTTCTTTTTTCTTTCTTTACCTTTTTCCTTCATTATTTTCTTTCTTCTTTTCTTTCTTTACTTTTTTCCATCATTATTTTATTTTTTTTATTTTTTCTTCTTTTACTACTGTACTGCATTACAATGTTTGTGAATGCAGACAATTTGATCCAGCTCTTCTATTGGATCTTATGATGTTATATTAGTGACTATCAATAATATGAATGTGGAATATTTCTTATTCAAACTTTCTGTGAGATTTTGTAAAGTTTGTAGCAACTAATTTCAAAACAGAAAACATTGTAATGTATTAACTCATGTGTTTAAAGTCATGGTCTGTTCTGTTCAATAACAAGAGGAACGAAAATCAAATTTTCTACAGCAGACAGTTGAACTGATATAAACCGTTGTATTTAAATGTACTGCTTGCTGCACTCCTTCGTCAAAATGCTTTCACAACTGCCGATGCATGCAAGACGATGCATGCTTTGCAGCTGAGCAAACTTAATTTGCTGTCAAACACTAGTGTTATGGTTGTGCTTCCCGACACTTGTAATCTGTTCTCATGCCAAATCTTGCCTGCAAATCAACTGTTGCGCTCGATTGTGACCTTGCCTGAAATCAGTGACAATCCTCTAAACGTTTACAGTCTCGCTCAACATAAAACCGATCATGATTCTTATGATGTTCCACTGGGAAAAAAATAGAGGACTGCAGATGGGAATAAGATAAAATCGACAATCCTAAATTGATGAGTGGATGGAATGAACACATGATCACTTTTTTTTATTTCAAAGGTTTCTCCTTTATCCTTTTAACTTGATTGATCATTTTAATACGGCAGATCTTAACCTTGTTGGAGGTGTGGAACCCCATCAGTTTCCTATGCGCATTCACCGAACCCTTCTTTATTGAAAACAAAAATTTTATATATATATATATATATATATATATTTTTTTTTTTATATATTTTTTTTAAATTCAAATTCAAGACCAAGGTACTGTGGTGAACAAAATCACAAATCATTTGAGTCTGGTGTGTGTCCTCCATCAATTGAACCCAGATTAAGAAGAACCACTGTTTTAAGAGTTTCTTTGTCACTTGACCTGCACTCTAAAAACAGTTTACAAAATAACCCAATCCATTTTTGATCCATAACTGGGTTACCTTTGACCCAATTGTTTTTAGAGTGCAGCTTTCACTCGGGGTAATGCACTTTTTCCACATATGAATATTGGAATGGAAATATATTCATTATGACAGAGAAGTTACTAAAGTGGATCTCAATGTTTTTGTTCTCGATTAGATTTCGTCAGGAAGCGGAGAGGACCTCATGAGCGAATACTTCAGCAGAAGTCCCGCCTCTTCAGGTCCCGCCAGCAGAGATCAGGTGACCCCCACCAGCTATGTCACGCCCACCGTCCACACGTCCAACCAGCAGAGGCCCGGCCAAAGCATGAAGCCATCTTCTCGTCAGACCGTTGGCCAATCCCAAACCTCTCCTCGACCTACGACCCAGAGAGTCAACCAATCACTCAGCAGGACGTTCAGCCTGGCCTCTGCTGATTTGCTGCGCTCTAATGGGCCAGACACTTTTAATGGAAATGGGGGGTCTCCAAACCAATCAGACGTGGTGCTTCGGAGGCAAGGAGGAGGGAGTAATGGAAGAGAGAGGCCACTGTCTGCCCGTTTGGCCAGCTCGTCCAATCAGCACAGAGACAGCAGCATCCCCAACGCGCCCATACACCATTCGACTTCACTCACGCTGCAGACAGACAGATATGCGGAGAGAGAGTGCGATAGAGGACGCACTCCTGCGTCGCCTAACGGCCCCTCGTCAACTTACCATCATCGTGGCGAGGTTGCCATGGTAACTCCCGTGAGGGCCACACCTGCCGCTCAGCTGGACGATGCCTTGGAGCACGGAGAGGTGTTAAGGGATGATCGCGCGGGTGACCCGTCTCCCCACAAGAAAGAAGGTGAGAGGGTGAGATGTAACTCTGTGGAACGCCCAAAAAGCACACCCGCCTCCCCTGACCCCAACAACGACCCCCAGACTGTGTGGTATGAATACGGCTGTGTCTAAGCACAGAAGCAAAGCAAGTTTTTGGTTGGGCCTAAAAATGTGAACACATGTGGAGCTTCTCTTTGACTGACACTGTCAGACAGAAATATCCAGCCTGGAATGTGCTCGGTCAAGTGAACGTCTTCAACTGCAAGTCCACAAATGAAGCCGGATTTTTCAAAATGGCTTCCGAGTTTAACTTTCATGTCACAGGCTTTTGTTTTGGGTCCACACTGAAATGTCATCAGTAGTCTGTGATGGGTTGCTGTGTGTTTCTTGTCACCATACTGATACTGTAATCCAGCAAGCAATTTGAACCAACGGCAGGATTCTGTTTTATTTATTATTTTTTTCCTTTCGGACACATTATTATTACAGGTTACTTTGATCACATATTATTTGCAACATTGACATCCGAAAGAAGGGCTGACGGGTAGAAGCCATGGCTTATTAGCAACCCGTCCCCATCGATTCTTACAATACGCATCAGTCACATACATTGATTATGATTATTGATTCATATCGTTATCAATCCCAGACTTAAATCTGCACACTCCTCGCTCAGTTCATCTTGAGTAATGTCTGTGTGTAAGTTGCAGCTATTATCAATCATTTGGAATTGGTAAATTGGTTCTCGGATGCCACTAACAGGCCCACCAAACCAGGCAAGGGATGAAGCCGCCACCAAAGCCGTGACATATGGAGGACCAAAACTGCCAAAATTAAAAAATAATTAATTAATAAATGAATAATAGTGAAAAGAAAAACAAATATAAAAAATCTAATTCAAAAATTAAACAAAAACAAAAATATATGTGTGTGTGTGTGTGTGTGTGTGTCTATATATATATATATATATATATATATATATATATATATATAAATGAATGAATGAATAAAAGTAATACAAAAATAAAAAACAAGATTCAAAAAATAAATATGTAAATATAATTAAATGTCAATCAATAAATAAAAAGGCTCTACACTCATATTTCATGCTGCAGACACTGTCAGCATGAAATTCATCATGAAATATTATTCAAATGAGGGCACGGTCCTAAGCGTGTTTTGGATCGGATTTCTAAATATGAGAGCAGAGCGTTTTTATCTATTGATTGACATTTAATTCTAGTTATATATTTATTTTTGTATTTATTTGCACATTTATTTTTATATTTGTTTTTATTTTTTGAATCGTTTTTTATTTTTGTATTTATTTGTACTTTATTTATGTATATATATTTTGTTGTTTTTATTTCCATGTATATTTATTTTTTGAATTTTATTTTATATCCGTTTTTATTTTCACTTTTGTTCATTTTATTTATTTTTAATTTTGGCAGTTTTGGTCCTCCACAGTGACACAAAGTGACTTTAAGATCATTATCCTGATTTTACCTCCCTTGCACGATTAAATGAAGAGCTTGCTACTAAGTGCACTTAACTCAACCAGTAGCATGTGAAATCGTTAGTATCATCTCAAGCAAACACTGGAAAAGGTGATCGGAGAGTGGCAGTGTCGGGATTGAGGAAGAACAAAAAATAAGGATGCTGAAACGGAGGTCGGGTTGGGGGTAATATGAGGACAACAAAATAAACATTGGAGATTGGAAGGCTTCTCAACATGCATCACGGATATTTGACTGGAAATGATGCTCAGCCTGAGTCAACAGCCTGTAATAGCCTTGAGATAGCGGGGACAGTTTCAGTATGTTAATTGTGAGCCTTAATACCAGTTACATCTGTCAAGCCAAATTCAAAGCACAAACTCCTAACCCAAAGCACCAAATATTTTGCTAAGCATGCGTTAATGAACACATACAAATGTGAGGGGGTTGAACATTTAGCAACATCATGTTGAACAATTAAAGCTTTTTCGCAAGCTCATTGTAGCTAAATGCACCAAGTGTTTGACAGATTAAACACATTTATTATGTCATAAAATGCCTGAAGGTTTTGCATTTGTGTAACTTTTTGGTGCATGTCTCAATAGTGGATATAAAATGTCTACGCATATGTATAAATTCATTACAAAAAAAATTGCATCATGAGCTTAAATGTTAAAATGCTTAATTTTGAACACAGCTACATCCCCACCTAAAGAGGGCGTGCACACTTTTCCAATCACCTTTAGTTCCGTTTATTTTTGCTTGCCGTCTCAAGGTTTTTTATTCCCCTTTAATTTGTGCTGGTAAAAGGTCTCAATGGTGGAATAAGATGTGAAATGATCACAACATACAGGCATTTTTTGTGTGCACTTCGATACAGTATATAGAACAATATGCTCTAATTTAGGAACGGGGGACCTATGTGAGGAATACTTGGTGTAAAATGATGATGATGATGATGAGGTGGTGGTGGTGAGCGAAAGGTGATGGTGTTTATGGATCTCATATTAATGAAGCTGATTTTCTGACCTTATTATATATACTGCTATCTGTAAATAGAAATCTGACCTTCCAGCTTTTTAACAGCCAAAAAGCACTAGAAAGATGATGAGGAGAAGACGTTTACACTGGAGTTGTTGAGATGATGGTGATGATATGTGCAAGCTTTCTGTCTGCTCCCCTGTGGGGTGTCAAGAACATTTCTATATGCATCAAGCTAAATTATTGCGACTGTACATACTGGAAACCGCCTTGGTGACATTTCTTTTATAAAATTTGATTGATTGTACCAAAAACACAGTTGAGCTATGAACTTAAAAAAACAAGCAAACATCTAATTCCACTGGAAAAGTTATTTATAGATATTTTTTAGATTCTATGCTTTAAAAAATGTAGAAATAAGAATAATTAGTGGATACTATGATAGGATGTGACACGTCATTTGTGGTGATTTCACTTGCCTACGTTTTATTATGTTTTATTGTGCTTAAGGCGGGGTGTGGCTGGCTGTCAACTAGTTTTAATTTGCTGATGTCAGAAGAAAATGAATTGAATTCCTCCAGGCTATTTTTTTTAACCACCTGAAATAACACTGCCCTTATTACTGTTCTGTTGGCTATCTGAAAGTAAAATGCATTTGCATTGCTTCCCTGGTTTTATTTTTGTCTGGCGGAAGCATCTCACAGTTTTGATGAGAGAAGCGAGGGTGGTGATGATGTCAAAGACATTTCCTTTTCTAACTGGAATAAATGCTTGTGTAGTTCACTGACTGTACTCAGTAATGTTGAAATGACTGAGCTGCTGAGATGTGTTAAAAGGTTTCTAGACTTACTAGACTAGAGAAGGCAATGACTGATGTTATCGTGCACTCTTTTTGCCATAAAACAACTTTTAACTTGATAAATTGTCTTTGCGTTTCTTTCATATACAGTATGTACAGTAGTATCTCACATTTAGCATTTCTGCAGATGTTTAACCACTGACAAAACGATACTTTGATGCAATGAAAAGTAGCCAATGGACTCAAAACCACTCATAATACAGCCATTACTGTAATAGCTAAGCCCCTGGCAACTAGCCAGGTTTACATGGAGACTTTTTAGTCATTCCGAATGAAGATCACTGGTCACCTGTTCACGTGACGCACGGACATTGATCACGTGATTTATCAAGATGGAGTTCATTCGTCACTTACCACAGTAGTTGTGATAGTATTAACACTTTTAATGAAGCAGCATTTTAATAAAAACAGGTTTCAAATACTTAAAAACAAGTTCTCCCCTTGCAGACAAGCTCTGGGGAGTGAGGAAACAACGACGTCATGACGCATTTACGTCAAGACAGAGCATGCGCATGCCGCAAGCAGCCTCGCCATGGATTGACGAAAGTTATACCACCCCTGTGGTTCCGAAAGAAATTCCATTCGGATTCAGCTTTTTTATTCTGATTGAGATCTTTATATGGAGCATTTTCATTCCGTTTGGCCGTTCTGAATCATTCTAATCGGAATACATGGCTCCATGTAAACCAAGAAGTACACTCCTGCCAGTTGACAGTATGAGAGAGTGTAATGAGAGCTGTAATACCAAATTTAACATTTCAGAGTGAGACCTTGTAACACTAACAAGTGACATGACATTGCAGATCCAGGGAAAATGACTTGCTGTGCTCAATTTTGACTTTTTCACTCAGGGGTGTGCTCACTTAGCTTTGCCAGTGGTTCAGCTGTTAATGGCTGTATTTTGAGGGAATAATACATTTACACTGTTATATAAACTGTCCACCGACTTCTTCTCATTGTGTCAATCTCATTTTGTCAGTGTTGACACATGAAAAGTTCAATATTTTCAGAAATGTAAGGGGTGTACGCACTTTTGTGACATACTGTCTGTATGCATACATACAGACGTGTGTGCGTGTATTGTTTGTATTGCATGATAACCAACTGTGCAGCACAAAGCAAGAGACTCTTAATGAGACTCTATGGTCTATGGCAGAGGTTCTCAAATGGTCATACGTGCACTTTAGGGGTTACATGAGATTTTTTTTACATATTTAAACAGTAGAATCCATGCAAAAGGGGGGGAAAGGAGGTATATTACAGCAGTTGCCTCCTTGCCAGCAAGGATGACAGATCAACAGTTAAGCACAAGCTCAAGTATTTCACTAAAATGTTTAATTAATATATATGCAAAAACACTCATTGGCAATTGTTAATGCTCTTAGTCTTCTTATGGATTATTAAACTGATATTTTAAGATGATACTTTTTTTTTGCAGTTTAAAATGAAGTTCATGATTTCCTTTTTGAACAGATCTGATCTCATAGGATGATTATGTTGATCATTATTTTTATATGCACAAATCTTTATTTATGTATACCTAAGTCAATTCTTTATTTATTGATTTATTGTAGTTATACCTGTAAAAAGGTAAAAACTTGAAATTGAGTTCCAACATTGATTAAATTAGACACTGATCAACCAAAAATACTTTGCGCTGGTTAGGGGGTACTTGGCTGAAAAAATGTTTCACAGTGGATACATCATAGAAAAAAAGGTTGATCACTGGCCTATGGCAGCAATGGGCAACTGGCAATCTGAGGGACCCCCCCCCCCCCCCCCCCCCAATAAAAGTCTACCAACTAACCGTCATTTGAATGGCGGAGATTAGAGAGGTGACAGTCTTTGCGCAACTGTACACCTTAAAGCTTGCAAATCAACCCCCAAAGTCAGTAAACCACATGCTATGCATGTTTAAAATACATTAAATGAAAAAACAGCAACTTCCCAGCAGTTGAAATTTAAGAAATCAGAACTCATTCCATTGGATCCAATTCATTTTCAATGACCGTAGTTTAGCCTACCCACGATGCACCACGCCGCTACCCATAATAATGCACCACGCCGCTACCCATAATAATGCACCGTGCAGTCGAGATGCGCACTTCACTTATTCAAAACATGTTGCCTTGGTATAGTTTTTAGTGGTAAGATCACAATTCACCACTAGATGGAAGACATTGTTTAGTTGCACTTGCTTAAGTTATTTATACACCATAAATGCAGTAGTCAAAATAATTTCTTGCAGTCTTGGAATGACGTGCAGGATGAACATATTAACCTGAATAATATTAAAAATTTGAGTGCAATGATTTTTGGGAAAAAATGCACAAAATCATTTCTTGCACTTAATTCCAAGTCACAGTTTGGGGTTATTTTTTGATTGTTCAAAGCATTAGTTGTTGAAAGCTGGATCTTTTACGGTACGTAGTACATATAGCACATTGAGCATGAAATATATCTGTGATGTACATCGGTTTAAAAACAGATATTTACGTATTTTGTACATATTTAAAATGACATTTATTTTCGTCATCTGATTAGGAATTTGTGAATTTTGTGGCCCCCCCAATAGCACTGATGAAAAATTGTGCCCCCCTCCATCATTTAATTTACCCATTCCTAGTTTAGAGAAATCAGCTCCTTGTGGTTGACACGCACACGCACAAAAATGAACTTGTATTTGGAGTGGGGACGCGTGCGCGCGCGCGTCAGAAAGAGCGCGCGTGCACGACGCAGTCAGCCAGGAGAGCGCACACAGGGAAAAGGAGAGCTCTACATCATTTCTACGGAGTCTTCACGTCGGTAAGTAATATTCGTCTTTTCTCCTTCTGGTGAGTCGATGTTGGCTAAATCCCACGTGGCTATAGGCTACTCCTGCTTCTTACACATTAGTTATATTGTTGTTGTTTAGTTGAAGAGTCATTACGGATGAATTGGAATTATTATTATTTTTTTATTATTATTTTTGTCAGGTGTTTTTTAAATCAGTTGCACAAAATACATGCTAAGAAGGAAACGAAACCTATGATAGCTCATCGTTCCATTAAATGCACATTGTAATCTCTATGGAAAACTTCATGTAACAACATTATAATGGGGTTAGCATACTCACGAGCTCGACACGCCATTAGTTTGACCAAAACAATCAAAGTAGAGCAAATATTAGGACTGTTTCAAATATACTCATCATTCATTCCTTCAGTTTTTAATGGATTCAGGTAGCAATCTTTCAGCCCAAGACTCTGGTCTAATGTACCCACAGTTTCCCTCAAACTACAGATTCTGCATGGAGGAGGTACTGTCAAACATACTTAGGGTTGATTTACCTTCATTTACATAAATTACAGTGAGATGTAATTGGCAATGTGAGTATTGTTTGCTTTTGAAAACAAATAGCCGTCAAGGGGTTAGAAAGTGGATTAATAACGTTGAACAACACTGCCTGCAGCTTTCCAGTCGACAGCGGACCACTTGAAATTGCTTTTCGGGCAAGATGCTCCAAGCAATGACACTCAGATTACGAAAACTTGACTTGAACTTCTTCCAATGTGCACCAAAATGTGGCAAGACTCTTTCTGGCTGCTATATGTTGATTCCAACTCCAGACACATTCCCAAGCGTGGATAAAAATGGGCGGCTTGCGTCAGGAAGGGCATCCGGTGTGCCAAACATATCATGCGAGTGATCAGCTGTGGCGACCCCTGACAGAAGTCACTTATTCTACGTCTTGAGGAATTTAGGCTAAAGATGGGTTCCTAAACTGGATTACACAATATAAAACTGGAGAACGTTCTTATCAGATTGTTATTATATGATGAGGACTGAGAGGACATTTGTCCTTCCTAAAGGACAGCTATGACTGCCACAGTCCATCTCAGAATCCCTGTCAGCATAAAGTATTTGACACAATGATACATTCGCTTGTTTGCTTGTTGGCTCATGCGCGGATGAAGATGGTCTATTTGTGATGACATGACGAGATGAAAAAGAACTAGCCATGGATACTGCACAGAAATATCTGTGGCCTTGATTGAAATGTCATGCAGTGGCACGACAATGATTTGTGTACTCGCAAAGGTGCCGTCATTGATTGTGGTTTCCACTTTGGCCCATAACCTGTTTACACCTAATTCAATACACCTGAAATGCTCTTATGGCCAGTTGCCGACTTACATCCAGCACAATGGACTATATGCCACGGAGGAGGCGGGACTTCAGACTTCCGGGTTTTCACCCATCAACCTTGTTTCCGTTTCCGGTTTACGACGTGTGGGCCGCGTCCCAGTACTTGCGCTTCCGCCTTTGTGCCCCTTGCATTCCCGTCGACAGGTGCGAGGCTGCGAGTGTGTAGTGTCTGTCTCAGTGTCCGAAGCATTTCAGGTAGCCGAGACGCCCTCCCGTCGATGAGCAGGAGCGCGCGGTTGGGGAGCGTAGGAGTGGGGGTGCGAGTGTTGGAACGCGGCCAGCAGTGGCCCGGAAGTCTGAAATCCGTGGCATCTGCCCCATATTAGCAGTAGGGTCTAGATTTATTACAGTTAATGAAAATGAACAAAGTGAGCAAAAGTAAAACTGGAAAAACATTTACAAAAAAAAATCTGTGTTTTTTTTTTTAAATTAGGGATGGGCAAGTACCGATACCAGGTATCGGTATTGGGCCAATACCAGGCACATTTCATGGTATCGGTAGTCACGACATATATCAATACTGGTATCAACCCCTGCTCTTGTGGCCATTTTTCGGTCAGGAACTGTCAGAAAGACTGGGGGGAACAAACGCTTTGTTCCGTCTTGTTGGTTTCCTGTGTGTCTTATGAGGTAACACTTGTTAATTTCATTACTTTCGGTGTGCATTACTGAGAATAAGTAAGTACTTTTGTTGTGAGTAACATCAACTATATCTGTGATTCATATATGTTTGTAGCTCACGTAACTTTGCCGTGTTTTATTGCCTCGTTGACGTTTGCTGCGTGCTTAATTGCCTCGTTAACGTCCAAGCTGTGCTAAAAATAGAACAGTGCTGTTTATGGCCGCTTCAGCCAGCGTGATTCTTCTAAGTTAATGTGGACAACACTACAGGAACTAAAGGCTGAAATGGTTATTTATAACTTATTTTCCATTTATTGACCGCCACAGGGGGCTCCTGTAAGAGAGCACATAAGTCTTCAGTTGTACTCAACAATTTAATTCTGAATTTAGTTCTGAAACGCAGACAGATATTTGTATATTGTATATCATCATTGACTACTGCACTGCATAAGATGAATGATGAACGAGGCAATTTTGTATTATTCAAATTTCAAATTTTTAGTTCCTGATCATAAAATGGCAACAAGAGGTATTGGCTACCGTCACAAGTACAGATGCCTTGAAATAAGGCTGGGTATTGGCCTGATACAGATATCTGGTATTTCGGTACTCGCCCATCCTTACGTATTTAAGGTCCCATAGTATGAAAATGCACTTTAGTGGGGTTTTCTATCAATAATATGCATCCCCGGCATGTCTACAATCCAACCAGGTATGAAAAAAGTTTGCGACTTCTTTAGCTTTCTCCTCCTTTCTAAAATATGTCAGACGGGCAGATGTGACGTCAACAAGACACGGAAGTGCACTCGACCCCGCCCCCTCAGGTTAGTGGCACCGCCTCTGGTAAAGGTTTGTCACGCCCACAGAAATTCGATTCGCTGGCTGCTCCTTTTTCCCCCCTGCTCGAATACGCTCCGTGGAGAACAATGGGGACACAACAATAAGGAGGAACTAATTGCTTCATTTGTCTGAGTCGTTGAGAAGACAGTGGATTAATTGTATTTTTGAAGGACGTGCACTGACAGCATTTCCCGAAGGACTGTTTTGTTAATGAAAGCCTGTGAAAGTGGGAGCTACATTTGTCGTGTAGGTTGTTTGGTTACAAGAGGTCAGATATGATAAAGCAGACGGTGGTTGGATAGTACTGAAGCGTTCGCGTATTGTTTTGCCAATATATAATCCGCGGTGGCTATTTTGCCGTGACTGGCAACTCGCCACCTAGTTGACGGGACTTTGTGATGCTAAACAGCCGCTAAGTGGTCTCGACGAGAGGGCTTGCACGTTGCGACCGCGCAGTGGTGTCATTCATATTCAGTGTGTTATTCATAACCGCTTGTAAATGTCTACAAGCATTCAAGGCAAACCAGAGACATTCACGGCAATTATAATAACACCCGCAGGAGAGTTGCCAGTTACGGCAAAATAACCACTGCCTAAACAATCACAAACATATGCTACAACATAGTCTCTGTTGTAACGTTATGCTACTTTTTCTTATAGTAAAACGTTATGCCACTCTCGCGACTTTGCTGGAGAGTGAGTCTGGTCATCCGCCCTATCAGTCGTATTTCTGAGGCGGGGCAAACCTGAGCTAACGGACAGTGGAATGAACCAATGAGCACAGACAGCGAAGAGCGGAGTGACGTCAGAAAAGCGACTCGTTTAAGTCTCTTTTTTTTTTCTTCTGTAGAGACGGAGTCAAAATCCAACATCCAGCCGAAGAGAGACAGTAGTGAATGACTTATGTCGTTGTTGCGGAAAAAACTTGAAGAGTGAAGAGTGACAACGTCACGCAAATAGACACATTTGATTGGCCCGGCCTATTTTTGGCCTGACCCGAATCGCTGTCTATGGCCAGGCTAAATAAATTGGGGATCTGAATGACATACAGGACCAACATATTGTAGTATATCAGGAGGATGCCTGCCACAGTGTAGAGGCAGAATCCTGTTTGCCTCACTTTTGGTTATTAACAATCAACAAATGGAACATACAAATATTAAATACATTACCTTACTATGGAAACCTCAGAAAGCTTATTACATGTGTCTGAAAACATTAATTTGGAGAAGTGAATAGAGACAGAACAGGCACTTACCAATAGTCAGTCATTTAAGGAAAAGATGACGCTATTGCACGCAAATATTTCTTCTTGTTTGTGAGGGATTGCATAATCTGAGGTAAGGCTGGCTGTTTGCCTCTCATTCATGAAGAAATATGATAACTTCAATGATAAAATATTGGACATTATAGGATACTAAAGAAACATCAATAAACAGGTAAAGGACATACCACACACCTGAAATGGAAAATAAATGTTTGGAGCCGAATCATGAATAAATGAAAATGCAGGAAATAAGTACTGTACAATGAGGAACACATGAATGGTCACAGCATAGAATTCATCTCCAAACGTTGACAGCAAATAATGATCATGTACTTTCTTTAAAACTTGACCTTAGGATTTTTGGATTTTTCAGGCACCTTTCTAATCTCTTTAGAGCAACTGGCCCAGACATTGAGCATTAGTTTGATAGAGTAGAGTGTTTCTTTGTGAACACTAACCTCATTTATCCTCAAAAAGGCCATCTCATTGCTCGAGAGACATACATTATATAAAGGAACTAAAACCTTTTGCGGGCTGATACACCATCAGCGTGTGGTTGTAATTACTCAACCTACAACTGATGCCATCGTCAGATTTTAAATGTGTGAATGGAGTTACTTTAGAAATGTGTTTGTAAGCATCTTTATTATGTAAATGACTAACTTTGAACAGGAAATAATTGTGAAAATAGACCAAAAAAAGCTCAACAAGTTTGAAGCTAGACTGGTGAAATGATCAAAGACTGGCGTATCAAATTCAATAAGCTCCACCTTTAGCGGTTCCGTCAACTAAATCACATTTATTTTCCATTTATTTAGGCTAAATGAATGTTATTTTTAACTTTTACATTTCATTTCTGATTTGCTATAAAATAAATATGTTTGTGTTTATTATTATTGTAAGTGTTTATTTTATTTTATTTTATTTTAATATCTGTACCTGACTTTATTGTGAAGTGTTTTCATTGTGCAATTTTTTTTTTATTGTTAAGTGTATTGGAACCATATTCCATGGTAATTTTACCCTTTTAATAAACAGATTGATTGATTGATTGATTGATTGATTGATTGATTGAAAAGGCATGACTGGCTTCTTCCCGTGCCAGTGTAGTGCTGCCGCTTAGCTCACACTGCCCCTGGCCACCTTGGCCCCACTCACAGGTGGTGAGCCCATCGTGGTGGTGGTGGTGGTGGTGGTGGGGCATGTTGTTCTTCCAGGCTGAGCCCGGCTGGGTGCAGACCACCAGACGCTCGCCATTGAGCCCCTGGCTAGGCCCCTGGTGACCCACATCTGGGCAAGGGAAAATGCTGTCTATAGATGATGACAGCATATAGGGGTGTAGAAGCTGTAATTTGTATGGTCATAGCATAAAGCTCCAGGCAACATAACTTCTAGGATCATACCAGAGTTGGCAAATCCAGGTCCAGAAAGTAAAAACCCTGCCACAGTTTGGCTTTAGCATCTAGTGTTAGCTTGCTAGCTAGCTCCCTAGCAGGTAAACGAGCACCATGGGAGCTAGCTAGGGAGCTGGCTAACTAGCACATGAGGCTAAAAGCAAACTATGGAACGATTTTTATTTTTACTTTCTTTTTGGTACCTGTGGATCACACAAATCCACCACTAGAAGGTGATGGTTCGGGGAGTGAGGTGTTCTCTTTGCTTTGTTAATGTCTTCAGTTGTCCTGTTTGTTAATGCTTTTAGATGTTGTGCTCTTGGTTGCATGACTGAGTCATATTGAATGGACTTGTGTATGAAATGCGCTATATAAATAAAGTTGCCTTGCCTATGTCTACAACATAGCAGAGAATCGCTCATAATTGCAGAGTTGTATTCTTTTCACATTATAAGGAGAAATACTTAAGTTGATTTAAAAGATGAATTTGACTATATACAGTAAGATGAGGTACCCTTTGAAAGCATCTTGATTTAAAGGGGAAGTCAACCCCCACTCGTCTAAATATGGTATTCTGGTTAATATTGCGTTAGTGAAATGAGTTAAGCAGCAAAATCCAGCTGTTTTAATCCATCTCAGGAGGCTGCCATTTTCCCACTTGCTGTCCACTGAAGATGACATCAATGTTGCTCAGGGCTCAGGCAACGACCAATCACAGCTCACCTGTTTTCTGAAGCTGAGCTGTGACTGGTCATTACCAGAGACCTGAGCAACATTGATATCATCTTCAGTGGACAGCAAGTGGCAAAATTTCCACCATCTAAAATAATAATAGATAAAAATGGCTGGATTATACTTCATAACTCTTATTCCTCAAATGTAATATTGACCTGAATGTCATGTTTAGACTAGTGAAGTCATATATAACATATTATTATTGTCAAGAAATGCTTTAATATTGACTTCCACTTGAAGTCTTTCTGGGCAGGAATTATGATTATGATCTTTACTTTTAAGTCCTTTTGTGTGTACCAGGTCTTATTTGTCACTGCCCTGTTAAACACAACAATGGCATGGCTTTTGACATCCACAAACGAAAAAGAAACAGGGTTGTGTATGTGTATAAACAGTGTTGTCACCTTGTTAAAAGATCATGTGTGAAGTAGCAAGTGTTTGACATGAGTCTTATTAAAGGACAAGCCCCGTGTCACCAAACAGGCCTCATCATGATGTGACGGAAATAGATTTGTTTAGAGCAACATCCAGTAAACTGCTGCTTTGCTTAGTTAAGCTTTTTCACATTATCATTATCATTACATTATTATTGATATGAGGAACAACTGCATATTACACCACACCATTTATAACATGTTGAAATTGTTATTTTGATGATACTTTTTTAATAGCTGAACGAAATTTGATGTATTTTCTGTGTGCTCTATGAAATAACTCAATAATCTTTGTCTTAATAGTGATACCTGATATACTGACTACCAGAGGTGGCAAATCCAGGTGCAAAAAACCCCCCCAAAAAACTGCCACCATTTGGCTTTAACCCCAACTGTTAGCTAGCTAGCTCCCATGGTGCTCGTTTACATGCTAGGGAGCTAGCTAGCACAAGGGTCTAAAGTCAAACTGTGGCAGGGTATTTAGTTTCTGGACCTGGATTTGCCACCTCTTCTGACTAGTACTCACTCATAAGGATATTCGAGGTGGAACAACTAGTGGAGTGGCGGGGGTTGTGGGGGGCAATTCCAACAAAGAGGCAACTATACTCCAAAATTGAATGCACATCACTTTGATGGCTCGCTACATGTAATTATATTATTGATAAGGAACATATGCTCAGATGCTCAGGCCCTGCCCAGTGCAATAAATAAGGGGCGTGGAACCGCTATCGCTCAATAAATAAAATGGACACGATAGTTTTCCCCTGACTCGATAAATGGTCATTTACATGTGTGTTTGGTTACATACGTCATCAGCAGTAAATTGCGGTAATTTGTTCCCTCTCCTGTCAGTCACTTCACCTTGCTCACCTCTCTGCCATTTGCCACTCACGTGTACATTCACACGAGGGGCGGAGCAGCTTTTGAAAACCCTTAAAATGTTTTGTACGCTCAATGCAATACTTTCTATAATCCCAAGCATTTATTCCAAGGAAATATTGACTTTATTTTACAGTCTGCTACTGCTGAGGTACACAGCTGCAGCAGTACACCCATTCATTCCTTTTTTGAGTGGCTGGTACTCTATTGTGTACGTCACCTAACTAGGCCTGACTAATCTAGTCACATGATTGGTTTACTGCTGAGCAGCTCTCGTATTCATGTTGATTGTCCAAATATGTCTTTATGTGAAACCGGTGCGCGGTGACAGTTGATGGTGGGTCGGAAAAAAACAAGCACCAAACAACCACCTGTGGTGCTCCTTTGGAAAACAGATCAATACTGTTTTGCACATGCCTGTATATATTCCATTAATGCAACTTCCAGCTTCACTGTTGTGTGGATAATAACTTCTCTCCCTGTCCTGTCAGTACTAGTAGAGTAATGCCTAAAACACATTTTTGTTCTTTTCTCTAGGGTAGCAGCAAGGAACTGTATCAACCTTGTTCAATAAGAAAACACGACAAAGACATTATATGAGTTGAGGCCATTGTTGCGTGCTCTACTTGACAAGCATATTCATTGGTGCCTGGGTGTAAAAATCCTAACCCTCTGGAGAAGCAGATCTAGAAAGAAACGGCTGTGCTGGTTCATTATGCTTGAGGAAGGCATTATGAACTGCACCGTCAGCCATGAAATCCATCAGTACCTCTTCTGCTTTGTGTATATCTTCGTACTATTGGTAAGTGTGTGTCTAATAAATATTTACTGAGCACTCACATATTTCAGAAGTTACACTGTTAATAGAATGGAATGTTTTCAGAATGGATATTCATGTTCCTGTCAACCGTAAGGGCCACTTAAATAATAGTTGGCATAGTATCGGTCTGTGTGTGTGTGTGTGTGTGTGTGTGTGTGTGTGTGTGTGTGTGTGTGTGTGCGCGTGTGTGTGTGTGTGTGTGTGTGTGTGTGCGTGTGTGTGTGTGTGTGTGTGTGTGTGTGTGGTTGGTTGTTGAATAAAAATGTAAATCAGTCTAATGGAACACTATTGTCCAGAGTCTACTATAGGTGAAATGGTATGGAAAAACACAATTACAAATCCAGTGATGCCTTGAAATAGGAACTGTTTATTTGCTTTGATAGGCGATATTATAGCGCTGTGTGATAGCATTCAAATGAACTTACTTTACAACATAGAAAAGAGGCTTCAAGCAGTTTATGGTCACTAAATTGAAGTGAATCTAAACCTAAGTCAATTAAACATGTATTTACTGTAAAACATCTTATAAGTCCACTAGTCTGCGAGCTTAACCCTCCTGTTATGTTGCGGGTCAAATTCTAGGGAGAAAAAATAAAATAAAAAATTGGGTTCAACTTAGTGTGCTAGCGTTAATTTTTTAAAATGTATTTATTTATTTTTTTTAATATTAAGAACATTGCATTGTGTTATGAGATATTTTTTGATAATAAAACTGTTTTACTGGATTTTGACTGATTTTACAAGGGCCACAGAATATTGTGTTCTATTGCTATAAAAACATGGAACCAACCCCCAAAAAGATTAGAGTATCTTCTTTCATCAGGAAAAAAAGTATATTTGTATCCGCTTCTGTTTTGCAGCAATTAGAATTAGAATATAGGTAAGTTTCATCATTAATCACACACCTGTTGAAAACATTGGGGAAAAGAGCTTGTTGCAACATGGCCCTGGTTGATCTCTTATACTCTGCTGCCACCTGCCGGCCGTTTTTTTAATAACTACCATTGCTTTAAGCGACCTTTTCAGGTCAGAGGCTGCATCAAAGACTTTTGTATGCTCTAGCATGAAAAAAAATAAAAATAAATACACACATAAAAAAACGTATAAATCCGTCTTTGGGAGCATGGTAATATTTAAAATAGAATCTATCTATATGTTTTTGGGCGCAAATGAGTTAAGAAACAAACACAACAGGAGGGCTACTGCGTCAACATAAAATAAATCAAAAAATATTATTTCCCACCATACTACAACATACAAAGATTAGTGGCATTTCTAAGTACAAAACATCCATACATTATCTGAACTGCTTATCCTCACAAGGGTCGCAGGCAGCTGGAGCCTATCTCAGTTGTCTTCAGGCAGTAGGCGGGGTAAAGTGCAAAACAATTACAGTATATTATTTCATAACTATTGTATGATTTCAAGCTGATTTGATTTGAGCTGACACTAATCAATAGCCTTTCTCTCCTGCATACCGGCTGGCTATATTCAAGCCTTTAAATTTAATAGACTTTAGGTCAAGTCGAACACTTGACCAAGCCATTTCTACTTGAAGCTGAAGACAGTCTCTTACCCTAGGACTGGAGTATGTGAATCATAATTCTGTTTTTTCCTCCAGTAAAGGAATGATACGAGAATGTTGTTGTGGTATTCGCCATGGATCCATCTTCTTTACTGCTTATTTGACACATGGCACACACACATTGTTAGCTCAGTGCCCACCTCACTATCCCACAAACCCCAGACTGCCTTCCTCATTCCCTCACACATTTTCTTTTGCTTGCCCTTAAAGAGTCATTGCACACAGCAAATCTAAAGTCCAGTCATCAAAATTTGATTTCATCCATTCCATCCCTAGCCTACCCTGCCTCAAGACAATGCATGCAAGACAATACGGTTAATTTCAGTGGCATGGGAGGATGAGTAACCTCCAAACTAATACACATGGTGCTCTACTTTTTCCACTTTAATTACTTGACTTGGAGTCAGGGAGTCAAAACTGATACTGATACTCAAGGACACCGTTGGGTACAAGCTCACAACCTACCCAGTAGGGGTGTCAAAATGAGTGGGTTAATTTTGAGTTAATTTCAAGTTCCTTTACCACCACTAATATTTTTAATGTGCGATTAATGACCGCCTCTTACTTGGAAAGACTGTACTGGGGGAATTACAGTCGCAACGCAGCAGACACATCCACGTCAAAATGTTGCAGTAATAAATTTGATAATAATGTATATATTTGTGGAGACTGGCGTATTTTACCATTTTAAAAATGTGCAGAATTTCACAAGTTTACTTCATGTTAAAGATTACATAGCTCTTAATATACAAAGAAAAATGCACTGAGCTTTATTATGCCATCCAGTGGAAGAAAAATTACCTCAACACCAATCAATATCATACTCGTTTTTTACAGTACAGTACATCTTTTTAATTTTAACTCAATTTTGTGAATTATTATGAAATTACTGTATCAATGACTCAAAGATGCAGCCATATATTTCTATTAGTTAATTTGTTCTCACTTTTTTAACAAGAGTATGAAACTTTTGAATATTTTTTTTTATTGTGCATTTAGAACAGATTTCAAATTTGCGATTAATCATGAGTTAACTATTGAAGTCATGCGATTAATTACGATTAAAAAATTGAATTGCCTGACACCCCCAGTATTTAGTTTTTTTTTGTGGCAGCACCAAACCAGACTGTGATGAAAGAACATAGGACTGATTCAATGACTGCTGTATAGAACTGTCGCAAACAGCTTCTGCGCCAGGCCGGGCTTTCTGAGTAGCCATAGGTAATATATTTCCTGCTTGGCCCTTTTACAGGATGGAGTTGATGTTGGTCTCCCACAACAGGTCCTGGATGACTTAAATTCCCAGGACCTTGTAAGTCTTGACGGTTGACACAAGGCAGTTGGACAGTGTGAGGGGCAGCTGTGGTGGAGGATGCTTCCTTAAGTCTGCGATCATCGCCACAGTCTTGAGTGTGTTCAGATCCAAGTTGTGTTGGCCTCCCAGAGCACCCGCCGCTCTTCTTCCTGTTGATATGTAGACTCGTTACCATTGTTGATAAAGCTGATGACTGTGGTGTCGTGTGCAAACTTCAAGAGTTTGCCAGCTGGGTGTGTTGAGGTGCAGTCATTTGTGTAGAGGAAGCTTGGGTCCTGGTGGTGCATGCTAACCCCTCCCAGCCTCACCTGCTGCGTCCTGCCCATTAGGAAGCTGGAGCATTTGAAGTAAAATGGGACCACACACAACTCAGAGCTAGCTGGTGGTGTGTTACAGTGTTTGCATTTCATACAAGTTGCCAGCGGAAGTTTCAAAGACACTCCAGTCAGTACAGTACAAACAGTCCTGCAGTGCCATCTATGCTTCATCGGTCCACTTTTTCATCACTCACGTGGTGAATAAAATGAGTGACAGTTCAAAAAGAGCAAATCCAAATCCAGGTTTCAGTGTGTGTTGAGCTGTATGACATCAGTGCACTATTCCTGTGATACACAAGCATATTCCGCCACCCTTTGATTTCCCAGATAGCTCTGTAATGCGGTCCGCATGGTGAAGATAGAAGCTCACCAACGGGAGATACACATTTTTAAGTTCAAATAACAAAACAAACAGAAATAACTCATAAACCATCACAACGCCGGAAAGATACACAGATAATTAACAGATTGACAGCTGTGAAACAGGTGACACTTACAGCAGCTGGACAGTTGAAGTTAGTCTCCTCAGCAGCAGCCAATGAGAAGGGGTCATCACAGTCAGTCTGGGGTCATAGATCATCAAAAATAAAATGAGCCACTACACTCTAGCACAGGGGTTGGCACACGCGATCCTCAAGGGCCGGAGTCCTGCAGGTTTTGGATGTTTCCCTTCTCCAACACAGCTGATATAAGATCAGCTCATCAACAAGCTTTGCATAAGCCTGGTAATGATCCTGCTGATTGGAATCAGCTGCGTTGCAGAAACGAAACCTCCAAAACCTGCAGGACTCCGGCCCTCGAGGACCGAGTTTGCCCACCCTGCTCCAGCAGTAGGAGTAGAAAAGAAGTAGAAAACCCTGGTCCTGGAGAGCCATTGTCCTGCCTGTTTTCAATGGCTCCCTCCAACAACACACCTGATTCGATGAACAGGATCGTTATCAGGCCTCTACAGAGCCTGCTGATGTGCTGATCATTTGAGTCAGCCATGTTGGAGAAGGGAATAGGGCTGGGTATTGTCAACAACCTCACGATACGATACGTATCACTATCACGATACAGGGGTCACGATACGATACGTATCGCGATACATATGTATCCCAATACATGATCTTCAAGGCAATACATATCCCAATATTTTACATTAATTTACTTGCATTTTTAGTGTAACCGTCATATGTACAGTATACCTAAATGATATGCCCATTATGCTGGATGGCAAAAATGTTTTTGTTAGCAGCTCTTCTGGTTTGCCACCAAGCGGCATGCCTGGTCTAAATGTGCAAGCACTGCAGAGCAAGGAGCAGCTTTCACAGACACACCGCGAAAATGTATGAACAGGCATGATATGAGTAGAAATATCAAAGTATTAAAATTGCAGCTCTAAAATGTGCTTATTTTAAATATTTGGGGAAATATTTTTTTTTCTTCCATGTAATACATTCTAGTTTGTTTTTAAACAAAATATGGAAACAAATGGTACATTTAGTTTATAAGTAAATAAATGTTTATTCTTCCTCTATTTAATTTTTTCTTAGCCAGACACAGTATCCAATCACTGATGGGCTATTTTTTAAAACAGATTTCACACGTACACTTTCTTTTTTTTAATAAGTAGGTGTGTGTGTGTGTATATATATATATATATATATATATATATATATATATATATATATATACAAGGGTCGCTGGAGCCTATCCCAGCTGGCTTCGGGACGTAGGCGGGGCACACCCTGAACTGTTTGCCAGCCAATCGCAGGGCACACAGAGACGAACAACCATCCACACTCACAATCACACACACGTATGGACAAATTGGAGTGTTCAATTAACCTGCCATGCATATCTTTGGAATGTGGAAGGAAACCGGAGTACCCGGAGAAAACCCACGCAAGCACGGGGAGAACATGCAAACTTCACCCAGGAAGGCCTCGGAAAAGGGTGGCGTGCTCTCTCCGGGTCGGGGATGAGGTCCTGCCCCAAGTGGAGGAGTTCAAGTATCTTGGGGTCTTGTTCACGAGTGAGGGCAGGTTGGAGCGGGAGATTGACAGGCGGATCGGTGCAGCGTCTGCAGTGATGCGGACTCTGTATCGGTCTGTTGTGGTGAAGAAGGAGCTGAGCCAAAAGGCGAAGCTCTCGATTTACCGGTCGATCTACGTTCCCACCTTCACCTATGGTCACGAGCTGTGGCTCTCTCTTAGAGATAGGGTGAGAAGCTCGGTCATCCGGGAGAGACTCAGGGTCGAGCCGCTACTCCTCCGTGTTGAGAGGAGCCAGTTGAGGTGGCTCGGGTGGAGTTTGCATGTTCTCCACGTGCTTGCGTGGGTTTTCTCCGGGTACTCTGGTTTCCTCCCACATTCCAAAGAAATGCATTGATTGATTGATTGATTGATTGATTGAAGGGCATATGCAGATAGATAGATAGATAGATAGATAGATTATGAATAAAGAGAAAAGGGACAAATTATGCTTTTAAAAGCACATTTCCAATGGTCATTTCACCCACAAGCACGCATGCACTAATAATGCTATGAGGATGACCATGCGTGACATTAACTGCAAAATGAACTTTTATCCCAGTCACGAGTTTAGCCATATTGTGTATGGTGAATTTATGGGAGGAAGATTTGTTCGGAAGATTTAACTCACATTATGTTGTAGCGGTAGCTAGCAAAAAGTTCAGTACAGGACGCAGGATCGACTCTCAGATGAAACTTTTTCTTTGTTAAAGATAAATCAGTCCTTCAGCAAGACAAGTATGTTCCAAACAGTAAATACCGGTCGCCACTTACTTCCTCCTTTCGTCCGTGAACCCTTTTAAAAAGGCCACGTGCCTGACAGAACATCAACAAGTCTCTCTCTCTTGCTTGCTCGCTCTCTCTTTCTCACCCACTTTCTCTCTCTCTTGCTCTCTCTGTCTTTCTCACTCGCTTGCTCTCATCGTAGGAATTGTAAACCCTCGAAATAATCCCAAATTTTAATAATTGTACCTGTAATCTGATTACATTTTTTTCCCCTGTAACTGTAATGGAATACATAAAAAAAAAGTAATCTGATTACGTAACGGCGGTACATTCCGTTATATATATATATATATACTGTATATATATATATATATATATATACACAGTATATATATATATATATACACATGATTTGGTCAGGCAGAAGGACAATGCAGTCAAATTCCGACTTGTGTGGTGGATGCCATTGTATTTTATTCATAAATATGACAACATCATACACTGAACCCTCTGAATGATAGCAGAAATCAACTCATTGAACTCATTGCTATTACTATTATCATCTTTATAAAATATTGTTAAAATCACCCCACTAGCTGCGGCTCATCAATTGGACGGTGGTGGTGGTGTGGTTGGGGGGTGTGCACAAACGGACACGTTCGGAGTGAAGGCCAACTTCCTACCCGTGGAGGACTGCTTGCAGTCCCTTATGAAGGCACTTTGTGCACTTCGACCTCCTGCATGGCCTCCAGCAAATTTGGGGTCCATTTCACAAAGCAGGTTCAACAAACTCTGAGACTAATCCTGAACTGTGAGTTGATCTACCCTGAGATAGGAAACTCTACGTTTTCGATTCCAGGTCAGCTGATTTGTGTCAGTTTGATCAATGCAGAGTAGTTTCACCTGGAGTTAAGCACGTAAACCACCACCATGAAAAGACAGCATCAATGGAGGACCGATTTGACTAGTCAACATGACAACGGGGAAGCAATGGGTGGCGGATCCAAAATTTAATAAATTATGAGTTTCATTGAACTTAATATCTTCACTTTGGATTAATTTTTGATTAACTTAATCCAAGTTGCTTCAATTGTAGCACACGATTGAATTTAATTCATACAAAGTGAATAGATTAAGTTTAATTAATTATGAGTTTCATTGAACTTAATATATTCACCTTGGATTAATTTTGGAACAGCTTAATTCAAGTGAATATAGTAAATTTGAATTAAATTCAACACGATTGAATTAAATTCATCCAAAGTGAATGGATTAAGTTTAATTAATTTTCAGAGTTTCATTGAATTTAAAATATTCACCTTGGATTCATTTTGGAATAACTTAATTCAAATGAATATATTAAATTTAATGAACTCATAATTAATTAAACTTAATCTATTCATTTGGATTAATTTAATTCAATTGTGTTGAATTTGAATTTAATATATTCACCTTGAATTAATTTTGGAATAACTTAATTCAAGTGAATATACTAAGTTTAATGAACTCTTAATTAATTAAACTTAACCTATTCACTTTGGATTAGTTAAATTTAATTGTGTGTTACCAATTGAAGCAATTATATTAATTTCCAATTCAATTTGTAATCTTAAATTGGTTCAACAATTCTCTTTTTCAAGCGCACCTTCATCAACAAGATCATTGTCAAAAGGACATGCCATGTTCGTGAGAAAAGTGGACTTTTAATATAGGCCGATTTTTACAAAGCAGGTTTAGTGAGAACTTTGTGTCAAGAAACCCTGAAATGTGGGAAACTGCGTTTTCCGTTTCAGAAAGGGAGGTAACTGAAACCAGAGAAAAAGAGGTAACTCTGTTTCATAAAAAGAGGTAATTTAAGATCTCGGTCAGTTACCGTAGTAACATGTTCCATGAACCAAACCTGGTCTGTTGCAGGTTTTATACAATGAACCTCAAGGTTTTCTCTGTCCCCGCCTTCTTTCAGCCACACACGGCATTCATTTCTTCATTCATAAAGTCCATTGCGACGAGTTTTTGCGTAAATATGCCTATAATGTATAGCGTAAAATCCACTTTTGTCACGAACATGGCATGTCTTTTTTACAACGACCCTATTGATGAAGGTGCCGCATTATTGCGCAGGGAATTAAATATTCGTCGTGAGATTATCAGACCGCGCATATTTATGCTAGCATTTCCTTTTTGAGCGGTACCATTACACATCACCGTCCATCATCTACATACACAACTTAATCCGTCCTTACATTTGCAACATTACCAGCCGTATATGTGCTCACATCACAGCATATATTGTGTGTTGCGCTCTGCTTTTTTCTTATTTTCGTTTGAATAATGTTTTTATATGTCATTTTACGTCAAGTGCGCTTCTGCCCCGCAGGATAGCACCTAAAAGAAATGAATAATGAGCTAGCATTCAACAGGTTTCCCCTGTAATATAATTGTGATTGCAAAGGACTAGATTCAAGTTTACACATTGACCCGACTCGAGCTGCAACGTTAATTGACTTTTCTGATCAACCAAGGATGTTTGCAATGAGCTCAATGAACTCTGACTCCCACACCGCCTTCCTCTATGGGGAGCCGCTGCATTAAGATTTTCAGTTGAGAGGGGTAAAAAAAAAAAAGCGGCGCGCTGCGCCGCGCCCTGCGCCGCGCCCTGCGCCGCGCCCTGCGCTTCCCTGTTCCCATGGCGACTCGACGAATCGGGGCTCCATGGATATGGACTTTTTAGTGTAGTGGCAATGCCAGGTGAAACTATTCGGCGTTGATATAGCTACCTCAAATCTGCTGTCCTGGAACCAAGAACGCTGAGTTTCCTCTGTCAGTGTATGTCAACTTGCTGTTCAGGGTTAGTCTCGGTGTTTGTTGAACATGCTTTGTGAAATGGACCCCAGTACCCGCTAATCATGCTGACAAGGAATGCCGATCAGAGCATGTCATCAGCACAAAGGTCCCCCAGAAGCCCATCATCCGATGACTGGCATTTGACTGCATTTTCCTCAATGGAAAGATAGAGCGTACAGTGAATCTATTAATCAATTACTACATACATATGGATTAAACAGTATATGACCATTAGAACGTTGCAAATCTAATGGTGGCTAACCTAATATTAGCACAGCAGTGCGCTAATATCTACACTACATTTGTTTGTTTGGTGGAAGGTTGTGGTATATTAAGACGTATCAGGAATTGAGAGAATCACACGTGTTTTCCTTATTTTAGGTGGGTGTTCCCTCCAACCTGTACTCTCTGTACCATGCAGCACTGCAGCTAAAGCAAAAGAATGAGCTTGGGGTTTACTTGATAAACCTCACTGTGTCTGATCTATTATACCTGGCATCATTACCACTCTGGCTCCAATACTTTTTCCAGGTAAAACAATCATTCACAGTCGCATACAGTGCCTAGAATACTGTAAATATTCATTACCCTTAATTTGTACACATCTTTCAAAATTCTACACAAAGAAAGCATGATGTTTTGCACATCCCATCCATCTAATCATCTTTCGTGTTTGCTGTGTCAGATTGTTGGGGCTGCCGCCGAAGCAGAGTCCAGTCACTTTGCTTAGCCGAGTCTTTCTAACGTGTCCCGGGTCTTTCAGTCACCTTACCAGCAGGCATCCTATGCCCAAACAACCTCATTAGCTCCATTTCTTTGTAACAAGTAAAACGTGGTATGTGGCAAGTGCCTTTGCAACATTTTGCAACACCGAAGGAAGCTTGCCGAAAAAGCAACATTCAATACGTGCGACTACCCTAGCAAGCCTGCACCGCTTAGTGAGATACGGGCTTCAGGTGACTAAAAGAGTAAAACTTAACTTTGAACTTTCTAAATCAATAATAGCACCACACTGATTATCCTACCAAGGAAGGCAACATTCTGGATCACTGCTATACCACGCTGAAAGGCTCATACTGCTCTGTTTCCCGTGTAGCTATCAGTTTGTCTGATCAGAGTCTAATCAAATTAATTCCAACATGTAGGCACAAACTTAAATGTGTAAAACCTTCTTAATGCGTATGAAACAGCAGGGTTTACACTGTTACATCCATGGACTGCAGCCATTGGATTGTGGTTTCATTGAGTGTTGTTCACATAAGATATTGATTTGGTAAGGCCCCAGCATAACAAGTGGCTGTTGAAGTGGCCAAGTCTAAGTTCTTAAACGGTTGAGTTTCAGCCTAGTCTCTTCAGGGCAGCCCTGAGCCAGGTGAGGCTGTGATGATTGGGTGTATCGTAAAACTTGTAGCAAAAATAGTGAAGAAGTGGTTCAATAAAGCAAAGCTTAAACTACAGGACTGCTGTGCTCCAGAGATTGTAGTCTTTGAAAGTTTGGATGGCAGCTTGGATGAATATATGGACACAGTGACATCATCAGTTTTTGTGAAGACATGGGTGTTCAACAACAAGCCATGGTCCACTGTGGAACTTTGTCAGGCTCAGGAGGACAACTATCAGAGTGGTGATAGAACTCTGCAAAGGCAGTCCTTAAACCAGCTGACAAAGGAAAGAGAAGCAGTACAGAGAAGATGAAAAACATTTTACTGCTAAAAACTCTGCGTCGGTGTGGAAAGGTTTGCAATCAATCACTAACTACCGGAGTCCACCCCACTAAGAACGGAACAATAAGCGACTGGCTGACGATTTAAATATGTTCTAATGCACAGCCAACACCTACTCAGGCCCACCGCCAATGAGCACCATCACGCCCCTGACTTCCTCTTCTACCTTAACCATTCTCAAACTGGATGTGATATAGCATTTTAAGCACCAACAGATCAAGAAGGCGCCAGGGCCAGATGGAGTGTCTCCCTCACGCCTGGAAATTTACACTGATTAGCTTGCCTTACCAAAAAGTGGTATACTTTAAGTACATAACATACTTAAGTATACCTAAGTTTATATTTCGAGTGTACTTATTCTTGCACTAAAAGTAAACTTTAAGTAAACTCCTTGGGACTAAATTGAAACATTTTAGTGCACTTAAAAATATTAATAAGTATACTTTATAGTATATTTAAGTACACTATTAAGTATACTTTGTGGTACACTTATGTCCACAGTATAAAGCACAGTGATGAATTGACAAGGATCGAACCAATGATTACTGGTACTAAAGGTAGTGACCTTAACCTCTAGGCCATCCAGCTGGAAGATCTTTAGGGCTTTATCAATAAATGTAACCTATTATTTTGTTTCCTTAGCGAGTGCCTTCTAAGTATATACTAAAGCAGGGGTGCCCAAGTTCAGTCCTCGAGAGCCCCTATCCAGCCTGTTTTCCATTTCTCCACTTACACACCTGATTCATCATCAGGATCATTAACAGGCTTCTGCAAAGCTTGCTGATGAGCTGATCATTAGATTCAGCTGCACTGCAGAAGGGAAACATGGAAAACAGGCTGGATAGGGGCTCTCGGGGACCGGACTTCGGCACCACTGTACTACATACAGTATGTAAACCTTTAGTATATGTTTTAGTATACTTACAAATACAGTTAACATTTACTTGTTGCAGTATACTTCCAATAAGTACAAGAAAAGCAAACTGGATGTATACTCTCCTAATTTTGAGTATACTTCAAAAAGTATAAGTACATTCTAAGTATATACTAAGTATGTAAACTTTTAGTATATGTTTTAGTATACTTACAAGTACACTTAACATTTACTTGTTAGAGTATACTTCCAATAAGTACAAGAAAAGCAAACTAGATGTATACTCTCCTAATTTTGAGTATACTTCAAAAAGTATAAGTACATTCTAAGTATATACTAAGTATGTCAACTTTTAGTTTATGTTTTAGTATACTAACAAATACACTTAACATTTACTTCCAAAAAGTACAAGAAAAGTAAACTGGATGTATATTCATACTTAAATAAACTTATTTTTGGTAAGGGTTGATCCAGTCTTCACGTAGATCTTCAACTGATCCTTGGAGTTGTGTGAAGTAATGTCGGGACTGAATGACTACAGGTCTGTCGCTCTGACGACTGTGGTCATTAAGTACTTTGAACACCTCAGGACCGCTCTAGTCTACAAAAGTGAGTGATCATGCGAGAGCTATCCCCTCGGAGGACTGGATTCTTGTCCAGTGGTGGAAAATAGTCTTCATGTGTGTGAGAAACTGTGTTTAGACTACTGGTGCACCCAACACACAATATGACCATAATTGTTCATGGCCTGATTTTTTAAAATCTTTGTGTGGGATCTGCCAAAGATGAAGAATGTTGTGTATCGAGCCTTAGGTGCATTTTGTGGGGTAAGTGGGCTATCATGTGCCTTTTACTGAAAAGAGATGGTGAAGGGATGGTGTACCACCAAAGTGACCAAACCTTCCTGACCAAAACCATTCTCTACAAATTGCCCACTTGGTCTGGGGGACGAGTGATAATAACGGCCCTGGCGGTGCTTTCAATTACTAATACAGTAATGAAAAACATTTCATTGGAAACTGAGCCTTTTTGGTACTGTTCCCAAGATCAATAACATCTGATCTCTGAGGTCTTACAGTTCTCTTGACTCCATGGCTTGGTTTGTGGTCTACCATGACGTTCAAACTTGGGGACCATCTACAAACAGAATACTGGTAATCAGTGGAACTAACCCCAGGTATACTTCCAAACAAGGTGTCAAAACCTATCAAGAATGATCAGTGGAAATGGGATTCACCTAAACTCGATTTTTGGTATCAAGGCAAAGGACATGCACTGTATATTTATGCACGTTACATTTAAGGTTTTAGTTTTAACAATTTGCAAACATTTCAAACAATACTTTTTGCACTTTGTCATTATTGAGTGTCATTACTAGAAGTAGTAGGGAAAACATAAAGATGTGCAAAAACTGAAGGCCATTGTTTTTAGGCACTGTATGTGAGTCTAACCATGCATCCATCGATCCATTTTCTAACCAAACACCTAAAGTACAAATTCACATGCAGTTTTGTATTACCCACATTTTAGTTTCATGTTTGTGCTTTGTTGTTGCAGGATGATGATTGGCGTCACAGAGAATGGTTGTGTCAGTTGTGTGGCTTTCTTCTATATGAGAACATCTACATCAGCATTGGCTTCCTATGCTGTATAAGTCTGGATCGCTACCTGGCTGTCGTTCACCCTTTGAGGTTTTCTTTAACAAGTTATATAGAAGAGTTACCATAATTTCTCGAGAATAAAAATTAAAAATAAATCTAAATAATAAGGAAAAATATAGATTTTTCTGCTTTACAAAATCATCCTAACTTGGAGTGTGTGTGTGTGTGTGGGGGGGGGGGGTATTTTATGCATGGTTTTACAAAAAAAGAGCTAACTTAGTTACTTTACTGATCAGTTGCTTTAAAAAGCAATTAAGTTAGATAACTAGTTAACAGTGATGTTTAAGAACAAATTTTGTTTTATATTAAAAATGGAATAGACAGCAATCTTTTTGAATTATAACTATTTTAATTTATAAACAAATAATGAGTCTTCAGGATTTCACTTAACTTTTGCTACTAGATTTTAATATAAAAAAACACATTAAAAACAGCCTTTCTAGAACACACTTAACAAAAATACATTCTGTAATAAAGGCAGTCTTATTACTTGACATATTAATTATGAATGTTGCAATGGCAAAACTCAACCTTTATAATGTACATTGTTTATAAAAAATAACAATAAAATATAAATTGGGGGAAATCCTGCCGTCACACAATTTGGTGTGACTGTGACTGTGTCCAAATTCAACAAGGCAAGGTCCTCCTGATTGGTGGCCTGGTTTCACGCTTGTTCCTGGTTGGCTGCTTCCTCCAGCGTCACTTTTGAATGTTGTGTTTGCAAACAGCAACGGAAAAACGGACCATACCTTTAAATGTCTTGTGATGGATGTGGGGGAACTGAAAGATGTTGATTCTTAAATGTTGGTACACAAGGTTCCGGTTTGCTGCTTCCTGTAGAATTTCCTCCCTAATTTGGTAGTAATGCACCCTAAGGATAACAGGTTGCGGTGGATCATGTTTATAGAAAGCGCTATATAAAATAGAGATGACTTGACATTCTGCGTTGGCTGCTGTCGACTCACCTTGGTGGGCGTGGTCAATGAGCTACTACCCCCTGAAAACACCCCTGCCAACATTCTTGAAACGAACTCCATCATTCTGGTACCCTCCGTACCTTCGGTATCCCCAACATTCCTATATTATTACACCTCACACTATCATGTTTAGCCAAGTCTTTTCTTATATCTAAGATTGAAGTTTCAATTATTTAAAGACAAAATCATGCTCCTGATTGTAGTAGAAACCTGTCAGGTTCAGTCAACCTAGAACATTTAATAAACAACAGACAAGGAAGGAAGACGACAAACTTAGATAATTTTTGCTCGAGAGGAGAACAGACAGAGATATGCCCAGAATACAGTCTCTTACCCGTTCTGAGGTCACTCCGCCTCCTCTTTTTATTGGGTATTCACTTGTTACATAGCGGATTCTGCTCTAAAGGGGAGGGAGAACACACAGAAGCAACCATCATGGATATGAATCATTGTGTAGATTATAAAGTGTTTCAGTTGCTATCTTGTGATAAGGCACAGTTCCTGTCCTGCAGCTGCAGGAGCATCCCACGGGGCTCTGCTCTCCCCACAGACAACACCGAGTCACATGATTCAAAACAAGGTCACACCTCTGAACAAATGCTCCGCAATACTATAAGAGCAAATATGGGATAATTTATGTATATTTATTCTAACAAAACCTTTAATATATGGATGTCCATGTGGGGCTCGAACCCACAACCCTGACATTAAGAGTCTAATGCATTTCTGACTGAGGTGACCAGGCTTAGTCTGGTTCTGTACTGTTTTTAAATATGTAGACAAATCTCTAAGAATATTTCTGTTTCAGCAACAAAAATGTTTTCCTTTACTTTCTGCTCCGTGTTAAGATCTAATTTGTGAACATCACATTAATGATTAACTAAGATCCTCAAGTAAAGACTGCTTTAAAAATTGGCATTTTACTACTGATTACGCTTGCTTTGGTACAAGGTTGCGGGCTACCAAATTCTTGAAAAATCACAAACTGCCTTATCACGTTAAACAGGTGTTAAAAATAACAACAAACAAGCACATTTAAAAATGCCAATAACTATAATACATAGTTGCTTGATTGATTAATTGATTTTTGTGTTTAATAAAGTTGGACGATGTCAAAGTGGCCCTTGCATCCTTCAATTTTTCTGTATGTGGCGCTCGAAGGAAAAAGTTTGGACACCCCTGATTTCAAGTCAAGTCATCTTTACTTATACAGCGCTTTCAAACAGTTGTAGCTGTCACAGTCACAAAGTGCTTTACAGAAACACGTAACATAAAACAAACATAACATAAAAGTGATCAAACTGCAGGCTTTCCAGCTGTCTTCTAGCATTTTTTTTGCATTTTTTCTTTTTTCTTGATGAAGATGCCTGAACACTAGACAATTTCTATCTGTGTTATAACATTTAACATTGCTTTTACATTCCTCTGCAGGTTCACCTCCCTCCGATCTGTAAGTGCAGCTTGTCTTTTTAGTGCCATCATCTGGCTTAAGGAGATTGCAGTTGGCGTAGTTTTCTTCCGTCACAAAGAGCTGAGCAAAAATCCCAACAACCAATCAGTGTGCTTTGAGCACTACCCCATGCAGCCTTGGGAGTATCCAATCAACTACTACCGCTTCACTGTTGGTTTCATGTTCCCGTTGGCCATCCTGCTGGTAGGAACGTTGTTTCGAGAATTATTTGGATATGTAACAAGCACTTTATGATTACTTTCTGGGAGATGTTAACTCTTTGACTGCCAGACGTTTTCAAAAACGGGTTGTCGCCAGTGCCAGCCGATTTAAGCATTTTGAGTGATCTTTCAAGGTCCACAGAAAATGTTGTGTTTGGACTATGGAAACACACATACTACCAAAAAGATTGGACTCTCAGCTTTCATCAGAAAAAAAAAGTTTGTTTCTACCTTATTCCGTTCTTCAGTAATCAACAATAGAAAATGGTTACTTTCACCGAAATTCTCTCTTTTGAAACAAAAAACGGAGAAAAAGAGCTTTTTGTGAAACGATGTTATTTCATGCACTCTAGTGAATTGTACACTTCTTTTTGTCCATGAATGATGCCACAAACACCTAAATAGTGCTTTACTTCTGTAAAACGCTTTCACCAACAATGAAAAAGTGTTTTTTGATTGCAAAATACGTTTATTTCCATTCAACAGTGTAACAATTTGACAAAACAATTTCGCAAACTATTTACAAATGTGTGCAACTGTGGTACTACTTACAATTATGTGGATGTTTCAAATACAGTTTTTCCTTTTGTAACGCTCTCCTGCGTGCAAGGAGACGCCAGGACTCGCACAACAGTTTACTTTCACTTTCACATTGGTCCGTTTTGCGTGCAAACGTTACACTTTCTTGACGGCCTTTTTTTCCGGGGAATAAAAAGCAAGTAGCAGACTGTACACACTTCCTCCGATGAATATGCATTGGACTCGGGGCACTCTCCGTCGTCCGATCGAACGTCCGCCTGTGCGTGCTCGGTTGCGCTCCGCGTTACGACACCGTCATAGCCGCCGCGTCAGCGGTTCCAATTTCGCCGTCAAGCTCGGATTCACCTTCATCATCATCGATATCAATGTACTATTTTAGCGTTGGTCGATGCCTTTCGTCTTGTAAGTGTAGAGCTGCTTGCAAACGCTCGCCATTGCCCGTTCCCTTCTCCATCTAGCTCCATCTAACATCTTCTACTGCCGCGTCAATGCTTTCCAACCACAGAGTCACCATCATCTTCATCATCGTCATCAACAATGTGCTTTTTTAGCGATGCTTTTGGTCTTTGAAAAAAACGGCTCTGGCGTTAGCTCCTCGCGACCGGCCGCCATTTTTCCTTTGTTTTCCATTCTGATCTCCTGCTCAACGCTCTAGCTCCGCCTCTACTGACGCCCACCCGATCTTGTCAAAAGAGAGTCATCGCTGCCCTCTAGGGGCCAAAAATAGTCATTAGGCTCAAAAAACCTGCTTAAAACTTTCAGGAGAGCTCCGCAAGCCTTCCCAGCACCCGTTTCAAAAAAAAAAATAAAAATAAATGGGAGGACGTCTTTTAACGTCTTTGGCGCTCCTCCGTAGGTTTTTGCAGAACGTCATTTAACGTCTTTGGCAGTAAAAGAGTTAACGTCTTTGGCGCTCCTCCGTAGGTTTTTGCAGAACGTCATTTAACGTCTTTGGCAGTAAAAGAGTTAATGACGTTAATTTGAGTTCATTTAAAGTTCCTTTCACGCCACTAACTTTTTTAACGCGTGATTAATGACCGCCCCTTACTTGGACAGCCTGTAATGAGGGAATTCCAGTCGCAACACAGCAGACACGTCCACGTCAAAATTTAGCAGTAATAGATTTAATAATAATGCATGTATTTGTGGAGACTGGGGTCAAGCTGTATTTTAGAGAAAACCCACACAAGCACGGAGAGAACATGGAAACCCCACCCAGGAAGGCCGAAGCCCGGACTATCTATCTATCTATCTATCTATCTATCTTTTTTTTTCCGTTCTACTGTCAATACACATCTTAGATGGCTGTGGATTTAAGGGCCAAATGGCAGATGACCTTGGGCCCTTTTTGTCCTCATCTGTAATTTGAATGTGTCTTATTTTTATACAATAGTTGGCAAGTGCCGCTCGTATTCTCTCTTGATTTGAGTCTACTCCATAAGTTTTTCATTTACAGTGCCATGAAAAAAAAATTTGAATGCTTTTTTAAAATTATTTATCTATCTATCTATCTATCTATCTATCTATCTATCTATCTATCTATCTATCTATCTATCTATCTATCTATCTATCTATCTATCTATCTATCTATCTATCTATATATATATAAATATATATACATAAATATATATATATTAGTGGTGTCAGGTGATTACATTTTTTAATCGTAATTGCATGACTTCAATAGTTAACTCATGATAAATCACAAATTCTCTGTTGGACAGCACGGTGGCTGACGTTGTGGTTAGCACGTCCGCCTCCCAGTGCACAGGCCGTGGGATCGAGTCCGGGCTTCGACATTCCTGGGTGGGGTTTGCATGTGTTCCCTGTGCTTTTGTGGGTTTTCTCTGGGTGTGGTTGTTTGTCTCCGTGTGCCCTGGATTGGCTGGCAACCATTTCAGGGTGTCCCCCGCCTACTGCTCAAAGCCAGTTGGCATAGGCTCCAGTGCCTAGCCAGGGCGACTAGTGGTTAAAAAAATGGATGGATATATATATATATATATATATATATATATATATATATATAGAGTATGTGAATTTATGAATTGTGCCTCTTTTCTTTGTGCTCATGATGCAGTTTATTCGTGACACTGCTCCTGCCTTCAATGGTGATGCAAGTAGTGTTTTGTTATTGATTTTTATTATCAAAAAGATGCTATGTTGCAAAATTTGAGACTATCTAGTGTCTACACTCCAGTTTCTTCACTAGGAACTTGATTTGCAGGCTCTCAAATGCATCAGATGGCATTATAATCACAAATCATGAGGCCATTTTAACCGATCAGAAGCCTGCCATGTGTGAAAATGTCATACACTGAAGTTTTAAAATGATGGAGATAAAGTTATTACATTCTACAAAACTATCACCATCGTCGGGGGATGTTTCTAGACCCTCAAGGGTCCCAATCCCAAGCAAGAAGGGCAATGGGCGATAGAAAGAAATGTTCCCTACAGTTTTCGAAGTACAAATGCAATGACTCCAAATATTCTGTTATAAATGTTTGTTTTGCAGATCAGTTACCTGTGCGTGCTTCGTGCTGTGGGCCAGAGTGCAGGTACACAGCCAGATCAGAAGACCAGAATCCGACAGTTAGTTAGCAGTACCATCCTCATCTTCCTCATATGCTTCTCTCCTTACCACGTCTTCCTGTTAGTACGCACTTTGCTGGAGCGAGACTGCAACTTTATTACAGGTATGCTTTCATTTCAATGAAGTGACATTTGGACAGTGTAAAATTGCCAAATCACATCATCTGTCCTGTGTTCTTATTTCCAAAGGGATTTTCAACTATTACCACCTAGCGCTGTTGTTGACCTCTTTGAATTGTGTGGCTGATCCCGCTCTCTACTGCTTTGTCAGTGAAAGCGCCCGCCGAGGTCTTTCCCGGGCTATTTTTCGACCTGCGATAAGAGTTCTCTGTTGCTGCCTTGGCAACTGCAATGCCAATCCCACCATCTCCGCCACAGATTCCCACGATGTTCCCACTGACGAGAGCAACGTTCACAGGCCTGTGATTATGCTCGATCACATTGACAAGAACTGCAGAAATACACTTTTAATCACAGTGGATGATCAAAAAATAATCATACCATTAACTTTACAAAATAGCAATCATGGAAAGACTGCAATGGAGGTGAACCAGATTACAGAAAGGATGTAAGATGCTGTGATGTGAATGGGCAAAATGGATCCGAAGTAGGAGGGTACCAACCTCAGGATGTTTTTTTGCCACAGCATGGGAGTGACCACTGCTGATGCTGCTGTGTTTTTTGTTGTTGTTTTGACATTGAAGTTTCAGACACAGTATTTGGTAAATTTTGTACGTTAAAATACTCAAACATCTTGATCAAATCTGCGCACAACAGAAGAGTTTCTGTTTGTACTAACGCGTCCCAAAACGACCGTTAACGCAACCATTTTCGCAGCATAGAAAACGTGTCTGCCACTTTGAGTAAACGGCAAACGCCACACTTGAACAATGATTGACAACTGTTGTGGACCAGCTGCCACAACGAGAAGAGGCAAAAAAAAAAAAGGATCAAGCATGCTCCAGGCTACCAAAAGAGGAACCAATGCGTAGCCAATGTTGCACTTTGTACATGGTGGCTAAATCAGCAGATGCTAACTGTTACCACACGCAAAATGTGAGGGAAATAATCTGTTTTGTTTATTTGTGCTGCTACGGTTTAATAGATATCACACAGTTGAATTTAATAACTGACCAACACCATAAAGAAGACTTTTCACAGTACAAATGACGGCGGCCACAGACGATTTAGCAGCTGCTAACGTACATAATTAACACTGTCAAGACTTCAATGGCAGTTTGACCACACATAAAGGGGAAATAAATCCAGATTATACAAACTTGTAAAGCCTTTCTATGACCAGATTTGAAAGCACTCACCGGCAACAGAGGAGGTTAGCAGCGTCGCCAAGTTGGAAAAAAAAAAACCTCCTGACACTTCATCGGCAATCCAACATGTCCACTTCTGCATATATGTCATGTCCTTTTCATCAAAGTGACTGTCAATGCTCTTGGACGGAAAGTTGACGGATAAACACTAGTTTTCGCCCTTCACGCCATTGTAGCTTATTAACACTGTGTCAATACTTTCCTGCCACAGGGGGGCGTGTTCAGAGAAAGTCACGTGATGTTAGGATCTCTATAGAGCAGTGGTGCTCCACTGTTGTCACATTGGGACCTGCATCTTCCTATTGCTGCAAATTCACAACCCATTTTAGAAAAGTTTAGAACAATAAAGCTTTTTTGTTGTTGTTTAAAAAGATAGCACCTCTGACAATTAGTGTATAGTATGTTGCGTTTTTGAACGCAGTTTTAAATGATCTTGACCGGCAAAAAAGGCTGAGTTGCACTGTATTTGTTTATAGAGTTGTGAGAAACACTTCCTGACGCTTACCCAATATTGTATGTTGTCCTACTTGGGAACTTGGTTTGCCTTAGTACCGTTTTGAAAAAATCTGTCAACAAATATATGCACTGTATTTTAGTTTTTACTAGTTGTCCACAACCTACTTTGGGGTCCAAATCCATCACTTGCAAATCACTACAATATAGGATTAAGTAAGAGGTGACACTAATGCTAACTATCATGAGCATAGGCAGCGATCTACTGTGCAGTATACTATTTAAAAATAATTCCATCTAATTAATTTTATTTAAGTCTTAAAATGTTTAGAACTTAATTAGATTCCTTAAAATCTGCATCAATGGGAATTTCGAATTTTTTGACCCTTGTTATTTATTCTTTTTTACTTTTGTTAATTTTGAAAAAAAAAAAAACCTTGTTTGTTTTGTTCTTTTGAAAAATAAATATGTTTTGTTTTTCAGTACATCCTGCTTCTCTCTTCCTGCAGTTGAGTCCTTAAAAAACCTTTGACGGTTTGAGGATTATTATCTAACAAGCAGGCCCGGTCTGAACCATCTGGAGGGGCGGGACAATTCCCATTGGGCGCTATTTATTTCGGACCGTGTGTTTAAAATCGCTCAGAAGTGTGAAATGTCTTGTCCCATTTAATGTACATTTGGTTATTGGTTCCTTTTCTTCAAAAAATCATCACTCGTGCCATTCTCCACTTGATCACAGTTATGAAATGATAAAATAGCAAATATTGAAGCAAGAATGTATTAACAATTATGATTAATTATCGTTTTGGCAAATTTCCCTTTTACTTACATTGATTTCTGGACAAGTTAATTGGGGCTGATTCACAACATAAACGTGTCATAAAATCCTTAGTCCTCAGCCAATTCTTACAAACTAGGGTTAATTTTATTCATGTCACAAATCTCTGTTCAATATGCTCTATTTTGATATGAACATACTGTAGGTGGTTTGAACTTTTTGTACAATACCTATGCATGCCTGATGTTGCTCACTGTGGTCCAAGGAATGCTCAGGGAATTTGTGCACATGCACTTGGTAAGAAGCTGTTTGTCAATATCAAAAATGCAGACTATGGTCTCATAAACTCGCCAAGTCCGGTCTTCCTAAGAACGTACACGAGAATGTAGTCCCTGTCCCATACGGCTAGCTGCCATGCTCCTTGTTCAGCCTAGTTTCCTAAATTCCTCCATTCCCCAGTGGAGTCAAAGGATGTCCTTGTCTGGCCGTCAGCTTCACCCAGAAACTCACCTATTCGCTGCCTGCCACGCATTGCTCCCGGACTCTGGTCACATGCTCTGCTTTTGTCATTCAACACTACCGCAACTCTTTTGGGTTTCATTCATATATACAGAAGTATACTGCAGCGCTGCTTATTGTTGGTCACAAAACGACAATCTGGCGAAGCATAAACGGTCAGTTGTTCACTCATTGCTCTGAGTTTGTGTTTGATGCTGACTTGGGCGAGTCACTCCGCCAGGCGCCAGCCGTGTGTCCTCCTTGCAAGTGCTGGCCCGTGAGCGCTGCTGCGCGGCCGTTGGGCTTTGTTTACATTTTGACAGGTAAACCCATATCAGGTTATAACTTGTGCTTACAAAATAGAGGGCTGTACTATGGAGGTAAATATGGTGCAAAAGTAACTTGTACCTGTAAAAAATAATAAATAATAATTACCTGTAGAAAAAAGTATAATTTGTATCTGTAAAAGTCGGGATTTGTACCTGTAAAAAAAAAAATTGTGCTGTAAAATGTTTTTTGTACCTGTACAAAAAAAAATGTGTACCTGTACATTTTTTTTTTACCTGTACAAAAAAATGTGTACCTTTACAAAAAAGTGTCAATTTGTATCTGTAAAAGTCGGGATTTGTACCTGTAGAAATGACAACTTGTAGTCAAAGAAGTCGCCACTAGGACTCACAAGTGTTTTTTCTGCTGTTCTCCAGTCACGTGACTTTTGAACCAAATTTCTCACTACAGATTTTGCAAAGTTGATTCGTACTTGTAGAGCTCCGTGATTTGTACTCGTAGAGAAGAGGGCGGGCTCTGGAGCATTTGGGCGGGCTGAAGCTCAACCTCATTGGTTCAGCAAACGACAGTGGGTTGATCTCAAATTACGGCATGTTTTTATCATTAATATGCACAAATCCAAAATTTCAAACAAACAGAGTAGCCACACCAGATTACGCGTCATTTTGGAAGACGAGGACGTCCCAGGCGTGAAAATTTCAACATGGTTCAATATACAAGCACCGTGTGGAACAGCTTAAACGTTGGTTGAGATGCAGAGCACTCAAAGTGGGCAGAAAGAAAGAAGTTTTAGTATGAAGGTAAGATTTATTGTACGATCATAGCTCGTAATCCGGTGCTAGCTAGCTCATCTCGTGTTGTAAATTGTCATGAAAACTGAACACATTAAAGTCACGATTTTCATTTAAAGATTTGAAGCTTTGGACTGTGACTTTCTGTCCTGAAGGTATTTAATTTTACCTGGGCCATTGTATTGTCATAGCTTAGATGATCAATAGCTTGTCCTTGCACTTCTTTAATGTCTTCAAAAACTACCTGTATACTTTAACTGAGATATATTAAACTCAACACCCTTTCATATAATGTGAGTTCATGATGACATATTTGCTGTTTTTATTTCAAAATCCTATACTGTACATACAGTATCCCATGTGTTGTTAAAACAAGTTTTGCAGTGAAATTCAAATGATCATTCTTAACACTTGTAAACATACACATTTGCCTTCAACACCAAAGCCAAATAAAAATAATACAAATGGAAACATTTAGGAACAATGTCTGTGTCTATCAGTATTACCACTATTTGTGACAAAATCTTTGTATTTTTCTGGCTAACAAGATAAAGCTAAACGTTTAACCAATTACGTATAATGTCAGTGGCTGTGTTTTGATAATGACCCAGCTAGGAAGTTATGATTATTTTTTATTGTATGAATATGCTGACCCAACCATTCTGTTTACACAGATGCCAGCATGCAGTCAATCAAGCTACTTCTTGATCCATCTCTAGACCTCAAACCTGCTTCAAAGCGGCTGTGAAATCCAACAAATGAGAATCCTTGATACACTGGTTACTGTTCTGAGAAAATTTCACTGCAATCACCTTTGGGAAAGTGAAGAAATTATGCTTTCTAGGCGTCTTCCAATTTTGAGTTTGAAATGTTAAAGGAGTACAATTTTGGTATAATGATTGACAGCTGTTGTGGACTAGCTAGTCTGTCATGTCACCCCGGAGTCCGCAGGACTTTGATCTTCATTTCCCGGAGATTCTGGTGGCCGGCCATGGAGGCATCGGTACGTGACTACGTGGAAGCTTGCCCAGTATGTGCCCGGAACAAAGCATCCACCCGACCGCGGATGGGTCTCCTCCAGCCTCTCTCCATTCCTTCCAGACCCTGGGCCGACATTTCCCTGGACTTTGTTACCGGACTCCCAGCCTCCCATGGTAAAACCACAATACTTACTTACTAAATACTTACACCGATTCTCGAAAATGTCACGATTCATCCCCCTAGCCAAACTACCATCAGCCAAGAAAACCGCTGAAATCATGATAGACCATGTATTCCGGGTCCATGGTTTTCCTCACCACATCATATCAGACCGTGGAACTCAGTTCGTTTCATGATTCTGGAGGGAATTCTTTAGGGCACTAGGAGCCAAGGCCAACCTGACCTCAGGTTACCATCTAGAGGCAAATGGACAAGCTGAACGCCTCTACCAGCAGCTTGAGACCGGACTCCGATACCTGGTGTCCCAAAACCCGGCAACCTGGAGCAAATGCCTGTTATGGGTCGAACTCGCTCATAATTCTCTGCCCACATCCGCAACAGGTTTTTCACCCTTTTCACCCACGGTTATGACTCTCCCTACTTCGCCGATTTGGAAGAGGAGGCGACTGTACTCCGCCCACGTCATGTTCCGATGTCGCCGAATTTGGTCGGCGGCCCGACTGGCTCTCCAGCGCCAGAGTGAAGAGGGACCGGAAAAGGAGACGTGCGCCCCACTACCGGCCGGATCAGCAAGTCTGGCTGTCTGCAAAGAACCTACATTTTAAGATACCCTGCCCGAAACTGGCCCCAAGATTCGTGGGGCCCTACCCGATCTCCAAATCCATAGGTCCTGCGGCCGTACGTCTTCATCTGCCTCGATCCCTCCGCATCCACCCCACGTTGCACGTCAGTCAGGTGACGCCTGTCCGGGACAGCCCCATGGTCCCAACGGAACCAACACCGCCTCCTCAGGAAATGGTGGAAGGCGGCCCTGTTTACAAGGTCAGGAAGTTGCTGGATGTTCGTAACCGGGGTCGGGGAAAACAATATTTGGTGGATTGGGAGGGTTATGCCCCCGAAGAACGGCAATGGGTTCCCTCCCGATTTATAGTGGCCCCGTCGCTCATCGAGGATTTTTACCGGGATCATCCCGACCTGCCTGGGCCTTTGGGAACTGGCAGGGAGGGGGGTGGTGATGTCACGCCGCAGTAAGCGGGCCTGTGTTGCTCTTATTTTGGTCCATACACTTCTGGTTTTATTTTTAAAGAACTAACCACCACTCTAGGTCACTTGCCCTTCCTCCTGCCATGCTCAGTTCAAGTTCCTGATTGCTTCCACCTGTCTCCAATTACCCGCCTAATAAATAGACGGCATCAGCCACCCCCCAGTGCTGAAGTGTCACACGCGGCGCATGGAAGCGTTCTCACAGTTCTTGATCCACAGGCCTTGCCTTGCTCTTGTGCCTTTTTCCCTCCTGAGTGGAGCGCCTTTAGTTGTCCTTGTTTTTTTTGAGTGCCCTGTTTTTTATCCAGTTTTGAGCAATTTGTGTTCAGCGTTTTTTCCCTCTGCTAGAGGTGATTTTGAGTTTTGTAAATTAACTGCTGCCGTTGAGGCCAACCTACTCCCTGCGCCTGGATCCTCTCTTCCTTGTTGTGTCACTATGAAGTGTAACAGAAATGCGTGAAGTGTATCAGGGAACATAGTCCTCCAACCAAGCAGGAGGGGGAACCTGTCTGCGGCCTCGCTGGGGAACAGCAGATGAACGAGGGACCGGGACAGCAGGAGGGGGCATGCAGCAGGGACCAGGGCAGATGCAGGAGACAGGTGTACACCATGCCAAACCCTGCCATCAGACAGTTCCTACGATGCACGCCCTTTCTGCGGCATCACTTGTGCATTTGGGTGAGCACAACACCTATGCCGTAGTCAAAGGCATCTATAGTGACCACCGTCGGAAGAGTAGGGTCAAACAGTGCGAGCGCTGGGCTTGTAGCAATCAGTTCTTTCAGACGCGGTAAAGCTTGTTGTGAATCATCAGTCCATTGAAACGTGTGTCCCCTCTCAGGAGAGCACGGAGGGGCTCCACCACAGATGCGTAGCCAGGGATGAACTTAGAATATCACCCCGTGAGGCCCAGGAAGGATCAGAGGGCTGTAGAATTATCAGGGGCAGGAGCCTTCTCAATAGCAGCAACTTGGTCTGGGTTGGGGCGGATACCTGAGGCAGAAATAACGTGTCCCAGGTAGAACAGTTCAGTCTGCCTGAAAAGGCACTTGTCCATATTCAGCTTCAGTACTACTCTCGTGTAGCGATGGGGTGTCGGCAAAAACCACAATGTTGTCCAAGTAACATTGTACGCCATCCAGGCCTGACATGACCTGTGACATCATGTGCTGAAACACTCTGAGATGAGGCAAGACCGAATGGGACCTTTGTGAACCAGAAAAGTCCATCGTGTGTAAAAAAACAAACAAAAAAAACTGGTAAGGTCTCTGCTGTCAGGTTGAAGTGGTACCTGGTAATATGCATTCTGCAGGTCGATAGATGAAAACATCTGTGCCCTTCTGAACTCATGGAACATCTCCTCAATGTGGGGCAAAAGGTGGCTATCGATGATCACTGCCTTGTTGGGCTCACAAAGATCTGGACATATTCTGAGCTGGCTGGACTTGCGTTTCACCACCACTATGGGCGAAATTCATGGTGAGGACTCGATGCGCTCAATCACTCCATCCTTCTACAATCTCTGCAGTTCCTCAGAGACTTGGTCACGTACAGCGAAGGGAAGACGGCGTAGCTTCATCTGCACAGGCTGCACGTCGGGCCTCACCTTAACTTTGTGGACAAAGCCTTTAACTGTCCCAGTACACTCTACATTGGCAGTTGACTCCATAATGACAGTAGTGTAGTGCACAGGCATAATAGGATTTGTACATGGAGTTTCACTCAATTTCCATCCGAAATCTGTAGCCGTAGCGCTTTGAAGAGGTCCATGCCCAATATGGGCGTTCCCGCTGGCACCACATGATTCTCGTAGGTCACCTTCAGCTCCATGCAACCAAGTACCCGTATAGGTTTCCGTGTGTAAGTGACAAGTCTCTTTTTTGGCTTGGAGAGTGTCACATGACTGAAGTGATTTCTGTATATTTGCTCAGGAAGGATGGAAACACCGGATTCAGTATCCACTATCAGATCAGCAGTAATTGTGGGGCCGTCAGACGCCTCCAGAGAGACACAGCACATCATCACTTCACGTCACTTCATCAATTTGTAGTACTGTAACACTGTCACTCTCAGTGGCATTAGTGGACACCTCCCCCACCTCTCGTGACTCGGTCTTGCTTTTACAGACTCTGTCCATTCTTGTTGCATTGGCTACAAACAGCAGGGCACTTTACGTCGTTAGCAATGTGGTTTGAGGAGTCTGACTGGAGATAGATAAATGGATAGATAGATGGATGGATGGATAGTCATCCAATGAGGATGACGATGTGTGACAACTGCAAAATGAACTTTCATCCCAGTCACAAGTTTAGCTGTGTATATGTTGTGTATGATGTTTAAATAGTGAATTGGTCGGAGGAAGATTTGTTTGGAAGGTGTAACTCATATTTTGGTTGTAGGCTATCTAGCAAGAAGCTACAGCGCGTAGTATGCCGCTGGACACTCAGCTCAAACTTTCGCTCCGAGTAAATTCCAGTGAATACCGGTTGTAATTTCCTCCTCCCGTCCGTGAAGCTTTTTCAAACGGCCCGCGTGTGGAGGGCACGACTATTCAGTTCGTTCGTTCCCACCTCCCTGACATGTAGCAACTGTCCCACTAGTGCGGGCGTGCACGCTCTCTCTCTCGCTCTATCCTACTCTCTCGCTCTATCCTACTCTCTCGCTCTCCCTCTTTCTCTATCTCTTGCTGTCTCTCTCGCCCTCTTTCGCACTCTCTCTCATCGTAATTGTAATCCCTTGAAGTAATCCCAATTTTTAATAAATGTACCTGTAATCTGATAACATGTTTTTTCCTGTAACTGTAATGGAATACAGTTACATTTTTTTTGCAATCTGATTACGTAACGGCGGTACATGTATTCCGTTACTCCCCAAGCCTTAATATAAGGTATCCAAAAGTATCGATACTCACTTAATGGATCGATACTGCGGATCGGGACAGACAGTATCGAGATGTATTGACAAACGATATTTCGTCCCAGCCCTAAAATTTACAATTTTCCAGACTAACAGGGGTGTGCCACCTGCGGCTCCAGAGCTTCATGTGGCTATTTCAACCTTCTGCTATCGTTTGTTTATTATATCAAATGTAATTCTATGTTTGAAAATGATGGTTAACTTTTAGTTTGTTAACAATGCGTCATTTCAAAAGGTATGTTTGGCACATACACCAGACTGTGACCACATCGACAGTGAACAAGAACATTTTCGATTCAATAGGTAAAAAATAAATTTGAAGAAATCAGATTCTTTGATATTAATATTAATTTTAAATAAATGTAAAGCATGTATTGGTCAAAAAATCAATAATATGAAGTATAAAATATTCATGAAATTGTTAAATTGTTATAGACGCAAAGTTACAACAAAACGTAAGTGTGAAGTTATTACTCATCTTCTTGACAAATATGAATACAGTTTTTCACACTGCTCTTAGCACTGGGCCATGCACTATTGACTAACGACTTCGTTGCATATGGGCTGCTGCGGTGCTACAACGTAATGCACATGATGGTCGTTCGCTGCCGAGGTGCTTCAACACCATGCATGGCCAAATTGGAAAATGTTTTGGAAAATATGGATAGATAAAAATCATCATGGAGAATCAGGTTAGGTTCACAGACCTGATTAGCCTTCTTAAACTCGTTCTTGACTTTTCACTCTTGTGAGCAATAATAACTCATTACTCCCATGCTGGAGGGCAGTTCAGTTTGAAGAGAGGACATTTCTGCAGTGTTTTAGTTGGCTGAAAGTAAGTCATCATTTATTATTTTAGAAAGATTAATTAAACAGTGAGCAGGTGAATTTGGAAAATTAATGTCCTCTTTGCTTGTATTTATTTGTGTAACTGAATCCTTCCTCTGGAGATTTGCCATTGTGTGTGTTTGTAAATAGACAGATGAAGGACTGAACAGTGATGATGCTTATAATGTGTGTGAGGGTGCATCTCGCCTCCGGATGGACGGGTTATCAGCATTGGAGTGTGTGTGGGAGTGTGCATGTGTGTATTACTCTTGGAAGATATTGTTGTCATTCTGCAGGAAGTCTCATTAAATTTGGGTCATGACAGGGTCAAAGCTGAAAAGAGAAGAGCAGCCAGTCAGAAGGATCAGTGTGCGTTGTATCCGATTTCTGTTTTGGGGTTCATGAATGCAGAATTTAGTATATTGGATCTGGATTAATATTCAGTTCACTGGTTTTTATTTAGATCATTTTTAAGAACCTAGTTTCTTTCTGAAGGTTATTGTTTCGGCTCGGAAAAAAGATCATGACAGATCCAGTTCACTGCGAGTACTGACGTTAAACAGTATATGAATGGATGAACTTAAGCTATGTTCAGTTTCAAAACAGACATGAGAATGTTATAATTTTCTGTCACGTTTCGGTTATGTGGGGTTTGGGTTTTTGTTTGTTATGGGTTTTCTTGTTGTTTTTGTCTGTGGTTGGTGTTTTTTGTCTTGTGTTCCTGGTTTCTTCCCTTTTCTTCTTATGTCTAATCACGTCCACCTGTGTGTCGTCCCCTCCCCAGGTGTGCCTCATTAGTGTTGATGTATTTAGGCCCCGTCCACACAAAAGCCAGTTTCAATGTATCCTCACAAGTTTCTTACCGTTGAAGCCGTTCGTCCACATAACGGCGCGGTTTTCGGAGCTTGAAACCGATCACTTTTGAAACCACCTCGTAAGCGTCTGGACACCATTGGCAGGATACTCCTCCAGCAATGACGTAACGGTAATGGTAATGGTCGCAGCTCGATGACGACGCATTGTCGCAAATTGATGACGTATGCGCCAATTCTCGTGTGACTGCGCGCGAACCGTCAGTCTGTCAACAGCAATGGCGGATAACCGTGCCGTAGTCGTTTTGCGCAGCCTCCTTAGCTTGCTTATGCTTTTGCAGCAAAATATTTAGCTTTGTTATTCCCACGTTCAACAAGTGGTGTTGTACTTGAATCACCCGCCATTGTCACTCCTCCTGTGTCCGTCTTCTTCGCTGATTCTACTTCTACGCTTTCCGTTAACTCCCTGTGGCTGCGCTACAGCGCTACTCCAGACTTGACATATACATTACAGCCGTGAAACATCGTCAACGTATTCTTTTGGACACACGCAGGTCTTGAAATGCTTCTGTGTGTACGAGATTTGTTTGAGGAACGAAGCCGGCTTTGCTTCCGTCTGGATGGGGCCTTAGTCTGTTGTGTTTGTCCAGTCGGTGTGGGTGCATTGTCAATGTTATGGGTAGAAGTTCGTGTATCTCGTCTCGTCAAAGCCAAGCCTTCATCACAGCCAAGTCTTTGTCACAGCCAGGTCTGTGTTACAGCCAAGTTTTCGTCACAGCTACAACCAAGTATTCGTCACAACCACAGCCAAGCCATAGCCACAGCCAAGTCCTGGACTTGCACTTGATTCCTGTCTCACTCCCTTACTTCCCTGCATTTGGGGCCACCATCCCTCAACCATTCACGTCCCACATGACATTTTCTAATTTTATGTCAATAAATCAAATATAGAAAATAAAGATGGCAACGAATTACATTTCTCATGATCTTTGGGTTTTGTCTTGCCAACCATTTTCTTATGAGTCACGGAATGCTACAAGTACATATAGTACAGTAAACCACATATATTTTCAATCTTCAATATCAATCACAATTCAGCATTTGCCCTTTTCTGAATGTATGTTGAGAAAAGTTAAAAACAGACTTTTGAATCATGTGGGTGTCATTTGTTGGACACACTACTCAACCACACAGCGACAGATTGATCAACTACTACTATATATGTTTTTGTTTGTTTTTGTTTTTTAAGCAACAAGCCCACAATGATACATTGAGCATGAGTTGTGAATGGTTATAAACACAGTAGATAAAGGATGTGTCTCAGTGCTCACCAAGTCCACTTCCTCTGACCAGCAAAAACACACTAGGGGCCATTAAGCTCTCCATCCATTCTGTTATGTGCTATTATGTGGACCACAAATAATCAAACTGTGAAACACACTTCAGCCCATTCTGCATGTTGCTTGTTTTATGTTCTTCATCATTTTCTCGTACTCAGCATGGTGCGAAAAAAATAAAATCTCTCTCTCTCTCTCTCTCTCTCTCTCTTTCTCTCTCTCTATATATGTGTGTGTGTGTGGTCTTGTTTTTGTTACATAGTGGGGACAACATTCCGGGATTTCACAGAGTTGTGGGGCCCACCTGTCCATGTGGGGCCATTTTGTTGGGCCCCATAAGTTCAGACCTCTTTTTGAGAGTCGACTGAAATGCATTATGTCAATGAGATGCCCCACAAAGATAGTAAAAACAAACCTATGTGTGTGTGTGTGTGTGCGCGCGCACGTGCGTGTCAAAAAGTAGCCTCGTGGGCATAAGCTTGTTTTTCAGCAAACAAAAGCCAGGTTCAGATAAGAGTGTTAGCTGTGTTCTTATAAAATGATGTAGCCTAAGTTGGATCAATGTATCAGTTTGTCTCATTAGCTAAAACGACTTTGCTTGCTTGGTTCTCTACCCTTTTGTTGGCTGGAGATGATTGGATGATTGATGGTACTCAGAGAGCAGAGAAAGATGAGCAATATAAAGTCAGAAAACAAACATTCTGTATTCAGTTAATGTCTGTCAATGTGCTTTACATTCTGTGTGTTTAATTTAAATGAAAAGTGGACAAATCCCAGATCCATTTTTATACTCACTGTAACATGTGGGGCCGGTGGCTGCTTTAATCCAGAAACATGCATACTGTCAATGTGTATGTTGTCGTGTCAAAAAGAGTACCCTTCCCCAAGAAATTATCGTTAGGATATGTTTATATTTTACTATTACAGTCCTTTTCTCCTTTGCATAACTTTTATCAAATTTGGTTTACTCACTGACTTCCCACGCAATTTTTGGAATGGAAGTACATACAAAATAAAAGTAAAACACATTCCAGCTGTCAAGACACCTTTACTGTGACAAGGTGCGACAACAGTGCATCTAACTGTGTGCCAATTACATTTTCATGAAAGGACTCGGAGCAAGCTTTCCGTAAAAGCGCACACGACTTTTAAAAAAAACTATACATTTTTATTAATTAATTTATTTTTTACATGACAGAATTACAGAGGTCTTTAATCTTTAATATCAATCTGCACAACATAAACTTGAGCTATTTCGAGCCTAAAAAACTAATAAATCAATTGTAACGTAACACATTTAATGTACAATAACGATAACGGCGTTTCAAATGTGGGGAAAATAATTGTGACGCACTTTGGCAAAATGGTCCGGATGTCGCTAAGTAAAAACTCGCGTATTTGAGTATAATAGAGCAGGAGTTCAAAAATTTCGATTTTGAGATGTCTCCAAAAATAGCCTCCTTGAGGTCTCTGTTTTCATTTCCCAGCAGCCCAAAAGTTAAAATTGTAGTAGAGGTGTATGAAAATACGCAATTATTAGGACAAGTGCATCGTTAGCCAACATGTTTATTAGCCGACTTTAGCATGCAACGTGTCTCGGAAACCTGCCTCGAATAACCCTGAGTTCCTCGCCTCGAACGTCACTTCACAAATGATTGATATAAATGGGCATAACAACCAATAAAAGTCTAAATACACCATAATGTGACCATTGGGCACGAAAGTAAACAGAAGACGCATGACATAACACAGCATCCTACCTTGTTGTATAGTAGAAGCGCACTGCCATCGGTACACAACACCATGGCAAAGGTTTGTAATCAGACAGATCATCTTCAATTTCGGAATCTCTTTCTTTGACGAGTCTATTTCTACTTTAATGTAAATTAACTATCCACATTTCACCAGGGAGACAGGGAGAGACTCGACAGCTAGGAGCAGCCTGCCCTGCTGCACCTGCAGCATGCACCTGCTCCCCAAAGTGACGCGACAGCGACTCAGATAAGTGTAAAAGTTGTGAAATGCCCAGTATGTGATAAAGTCGGCCAATCTATTAATGTATTGTAAATTTACTACATAATGAAATTTTTGATCACTCCTAGATGTCGAAAGACCACTTCAACGCATCACGAATGAATCGTTTGCATCGAGTCGCAGAATATCACCACAAATGTTAATTTTATGCTCTTTTAAGTGGGATGAAATTACAATCAAATATGATCAATAAAATATAAAATTTTTAAGATGAAAAATGAACTCAATCGTCCTTCCAAACTTTGGAAGCTGTGCTCGCTTTGGAATCCAAAGTGAGTCTCCCCGCGGCCCGCCCCAAAATGCACGCAGCCCATATTTGGAGTGACTTGTGTTCCTATGTATTACGTTGAGAAAAAACTAAACTGTTGAGCCATCAAAACATTTTCATTTTCTTTATGTAACCAAATGCATTTGAGACATCCATAAACTTGTCACAGCTCACATGCCACAGCAAATGCCAAATAATCTTTTATTTCACACAAAATTATTAAATCAAATTTCCCACTGTGGTAACATGACCTAATTTAAGCAAGAAAATATCACAAGGAGCAACAATAAAAGAACCAAAGTTTGTCTGATACCGCAGAAGATGACTTGTAAGCTTAATGTGATCTTCAAAGTTGCGACTGATGCCATCTGTTGAGAGGTCAAACTTCCTAAAGTTATAAAGGGTTCAAATCTCTGACCTTACTGTGATCTGGCCTTACCTGCGATTAGAATTGACTTTCCACTGATATTTTAACAGTTCCTGAAAATTTCAGGTTAATATCTTTTTCCTAAGGTGCTGGTTGCTATGGACAATTGAAAGATGCAAGTAGCCTACACTAAAACTTTGAACCCGTTTTTCTCAAAACTAGGCATTTCAACCTGCTAACATTAAAATTGCTGTAACTTTGTCCATTTTTGAGCTACGTCCATGTATTATAGATCATTTTAAAGGGAATTAAGCGTAGATCCAAAACTCCGTTTATAGAGAGAGAGGAAAACGTTACGTTACCTAACACCGTTAGTTTAAACAGCGTCATTTCCAACACCATTTAAGTAAAAATTGTTTTTAATGAGATTAAAGTCAGAATTGTCACTTTAAAGTAACAATTTAAGTAATTTAATAAAGACTTAAGTCGGAATTCTGAGATAAGTAAGAATCCAGCTAACTCCCAGCCCCTGGACTGCCCTAATCCTTTTCCGTATGTTATTTATTGCTGCTTTCTGTTCGACAAAAATTGCTATGCAGGCGGTACAAGAATAAAATTAAAAGCAATGAGTGTTACAAGCGCAGACGTATATGGACGGAGTCCAATGTCGCGTGGATAAAAGTCATATTAGAAGTTTCTTTGTTAATCATAACAGGAAAAAGTTGGAATTCTGAGATAAAAGTGAGAATCCTGACAACCTTTTTTCCACGTACTGCCCCAATCCTTTTAAGTACCGTATGTTATTTATTGCTGCCCCCTGTTGGACAAAATTTCGTACTGCAGGTGATACAAGAATAAAGTTTAAACTTTAAACTTGTAACACTCATTGCTTTAAACTTTAAAGCAATGAGTGTTACAAGCACGGACGACGTATATGGAGTCCAACGTCCGTGGATACAATTCATATTAGAAGTTTCTTTGTTAATCATAGCAAGAAAAATAATTCCTCGTTGGCAATTGTTCAGGAGAGACAGGAACTCTTAATTGATCAATTAATTCAACAAATTGGCTTAAAATATGGCTTGTGCCTTTTATTATTTTATGTTGTAACGACTAACTTGTATATTTCAAGATTTGTTACAATATACATTTTGTATGATTGATCAGAAAAGTTTACCTCTTCTGTGATTGCCCCTCAAATGACAGGTTCAGCAGAGAAATCCATTTTTGAAAAGACTCGTCATACTAGACTGAAGTTAAAAATTGTATCACGTTTGTAACCCATATAAAAGTACAGTTTAGATCTATTGACAAGTGATATTTTATCCCTATGGACTATTTTAATGTTAATTGAACACTCTGAATTGTCCCTAGATGTGATTGTGAGTGTGAACGAGTGTTTATCCAGTTCAGGTTGTACCCTGCCTACTGCCCAAAGACGACTGGGATAGGCTCCAGCACGCCCGCGACCCCCGTGAAGAAGCAGTTCAACAGTTCATCATGAATGGATGGGTGGATGGATGCAGGTCTTGCATTCTCAAACGAGCTGTGCTTTTTGTAATATTGTTATTTATTCTTTTTTTAAATTTATTTCCGAACCCATTTTTATTTTATATATATATATATATATATATATATATATATATATATATATATATATATATATATATATATATATATATATATATATATATATTTCCCCGTTATTATTAAAGTTGGTAAAATCCCAATTGACAATTTGCAACCAGATGATGGCGGAAATGGCTCAAAAACTATCGAAAGAAGTAAAAGAAGAAGAAAAGATAAAGAAGAACTACAATAACCAGCGTTCTTTGCGCACGCATGTAGGAAGCTGGCGAGGAGGTCAAAAACAAAACCGGCAGGCAAGTGCAAGAGAGTCAACTCGTGGAGACATCGTGAAGGTAAAAGTTTATTGGTTTTACTGACAGTTTTGGGATTGAATAGCTCTTGCAGAACCTCGGTTGTTGGTCTCCTATTGTGTTTTATGACAAAATTTAGCCAGTCGTTGCATAACCCTAGCATACATTCTGCTGTTCTGAAATAACAACCAGTGAATTACGTACTCCAAGTGAGTAAACTTAGAACACAAACTCCAATTTGAGGTTAATCTGTCTTTATCGACCCGAAACGTAATTTTCAATAAACTAAATGGGCTTTTCTTTGCACGTCAGTGCCCGTAAAGAGATACATGGGCATGTATTATGATTAAGGTTTAAAGGTATTGACATTAGTCGCTGTAATTGTGTAAAAATATTCATTTTCGATAAATAATATATTTGGTAAATATCGGCCTAGTTATTAGTATCAATTGAATGCTAATTAAATATGAAAATTTCATTCTATTCTGCAAGCACCAGACTGTTCCCTCCATAAAGATCTGGAGCACACAGGATATCAGAATTATGTTTTGCCTAAACCTGTCATGAGCCTGAGCTATGGTATTACATAAGTGGTAAAAAAGTATTGTAATTGTAAGGGTTGATGTTTTGTTGTATTGAAAAGAAAACTTGCAATGCTTTCGGTAAATGTAATGTTTATTTAATTATTTATTTATTTTGGGGGTACTATCAGGATATTATACTGAAATCTGGGAACATTATAGCCCCGATGTAAAATGAAACATATGGTTTCTATTTTAGTCATAATGTAAAACATATTATTTTTGTCATTCTTACACAGTGCCACTAATGGCTCTCCGGTTGCTCAAAGTCCCTACTCTGGCCACGGCAGTGTTTGCATCTTCTGGATTTTACCTCTACAATAGACGACTTGATTTCAATGACCTGAGTTTGATCCGCTTTGGACGAGCTGCTGCCACTGTAAGATACTGCATTTGTATTTTGGAAACACGTGATTAATCGCAACTGCTCAGTGAAAACGTTTTAATTGTATTCATATTGTTGTAATCAAGTTGGCACGTTGTTTAAACTTGATACTTACTTAGCCTGAAATGTGGTCTACAGATATTTAAGGGTTTACTGACTTCGGAAATATAATTCAAGAACGCTGTAAACCAGAGCTCGTCAGTCAGCACGTCAAGAATAAATGGACCTGGCGACGTACCCGCCAATTGCGATTTTTTTTTTACTGCATGCTTCACTATCTCATACATTATGGTTAGTAAGTGTTGTTCTAAAATACAATATATGTGAACTGTACTGTATTTTTGTTAGGGATGGTCCGATCCGATCCACAGAATCGGTATCGAGGCCAAAATGACTGCATTGTTTTTATTATAGAACCAGTCAGATCCAATCCATAAACCCAAACTATATCATATATTCTCAACTTCACTTTGTGTAACATAACATGCCCTAGCACAGACGAGGTGTTGCCGTGGTTGACATGTGCCGGTGTGTGTTTTTGTCACATGAACAGAAGCCTAAAGATGTCAATATCAAATTACATCCACGTTATTAACAACTTTTAAAGTGACAAAAACAAATTGGATCGATTATTTTGCTCGTCGACTAATCACCAACAGTAGTCGCAATTAGTCAACTAATCGGAACATCATGTCGCTGTCCTGTGAAAAACATTTATGTCCATTATTTTTTACGATTATGTCTGCATTCAGTTGCATCTCATAAACGTAAAAATGTCAAAAATGGACATGTTTTTCACAGGACAGTGACAATGTAAATCGCAGCATATTGCCCCAACAAGCGGCTGCTTTTTTTAAAACCATCATTAGTTTACATTTTGTATTCTTTAAAAGTATGTAATGAAGACAATTAAAATTATAGTACATTGAACTTTGATTACATTTTGCGGCTTGTACCATAATTTCTGACATGTTTAGAAATTGATTGTGATACTGTGGCTTTAGAATTTCTTTCGCTGTAAATCTTAAGTGTATTTTAAAATTGAACCACAAACTATGCAGAATAGTATTAATAATATGAAACTATTAGGGGTGTTAGAAAAAATTTATTTGGCAATATATCCCAATATTACAGCGCACAATTCTCGAATTGATTCGATATGCGGCCGAATCGATTTTTAAACATACATTTTTTATGGGAATATTCAACAAAACGTCTTACTGAGGGTTAGGATTCACACATTAAGCATGGAAGAATATTATATTAATGAAACATTAATCCTTAATATTTTTATTTCAGTGCTGTTCAAACATTAAACAGACTGCAACCTGTTTGTTAAATGCAGTGGCTCAATTGTAAGCCTGAATTTTCAGATAAATGAATACATTTTCATACAAATCTTACAGTGTACATACACAATTTACTGATTAGTATTTTCTAAATTTGAGTAAAAAAAAAAAAATTTTTTAGATTCGTATCGGGATTAATCGGTATCGAATCGAATCGTGATAAGAATCGAATCGCCAGGTACTAGGCAATTCACAACCCTAGAAACTATAATATTTCACTCTTTGGTACTAATCCTTTTTGTAAAGTAGGTCTAGAAGGTAGTGAAATCAGATGAGTAAAATTGGGAAAATACACTGTGCTAAACACAACTAAAATAAATACTTGTATTGTTTTTTATTTTGTTTTATTTACCATTTATCCAATATGCTTTTTTTTGCTTCACTATTATGTGTATTTTAAAGCAGTAAATTGATCTACACAAACAAAATGTGGTATGCACATGAATTGGAAAAAAAGAGAAAGAAATCCTTAAAGATTATGATGAACTGCAACTGTACTGCATATTATAACAAACTATTTTGTGCTTTATTGTAATGTGTTGCCGTTGAGGGCTTGTGGCAAAGCTGTCATATTTTGTTGAGTCTTGCTATGTCCGAGTTCATAAACGCAGCACTGTGCTTAGTCGCGACTCGCGAGTCAAACGAGAGAATAAAAGAAATGGACACAATAGTTCTTTTCCAGACTTGATAAATTTACATGCCTGTTTGTTTACATATGCCATCAACATTCATTTGCGCTACTTCTTCCTTCTTCCTCGTGTTCGTTACGTTGCTTGCCACACGCATCCATACTAAAAATCAGTTGACTGTTTCAGTTCGGTTACAATGAGGTGTAGAGAGAAACAGGAAGTTATCTGTATTAGTGCAAAAATACAGTAAACTTGTTTCCCTACTAAAGTTTGAAAACGTACTCTTTCTTTTCTGAAAAAATAAATAGCACTGTACATTTTGTAGCAGATGACAAATTACAACGTGTTTCATGTTTGTTTTTCTCCTACTGTAGTTCTATTAAAATTGTATTTGATGCTCAGTTCTTTACATGTTTTTATTTTGTTTTTCTTCTGTAGACAGCTGTCATCAGCTATGACTATCTGACTGCTTTCAACAATGTGGAGTATGGCACAAAGGAATATTGGGCCCTTAAATCCAAGGTAGGAATGAAGTGTGAACATGAAAAGAGTCAAGTTAACTAACGTAAGCATAAAAATGTGAGAGGTGATGAATGATGTATATTTTTTGGGGTGAAAACTAGTTAGTCCTTCATTGAATACTTTCTTCAACACGTTGAACACATTAAGTGGTATGTCATTTGCTTGAATGACCAACAAAAACTCACCGAGGACGAGCAATGCTGGTCCATTGAGCTATATTGTGACCAGCTATCGGCTTACCTTCGGGAAAGTCAACCCACTAGCTTGAAAGTGGGTGAAGGCTCAATTCAACAGCCGGTCTCTCTCCCTCAGAGGTGGGTAGAGAAGCCAAAAATTGTACTCGAGTAAGAGTAGCATTACTTCAAAATAATAGGAGTCATAAAAAAAAAATCACTCAAATATAAGTACAAAAGTATTTGCTGAAAAGAATACTCAAGTACTGAGTAACTGCTTAAACATAAAGTCTGATTCATTTTTAAAAACGATCTCATCAGACAGACAAATATATGAAATTATGTGCAAATTCTGGCATCTTCAAATGATAAAATAAAAAAAGCTTTTTGAGCTTAAACAACAGTGCAAGCAGTCACGTTAGCCCAAGCATGCACAATCCATTCACAAATTGTGGCGTAACTCGCTCGGCGCTGCCTCCCAATATAATCACCTTAGGTGGGAGTTTCTTAAAGCGAAAGCACCAAGACATCATCTTTCAGTTGAGTCTTTTGGGTTCTTATTATGCCTGCCAGTCCTCAACCATTTCCTGTATATAAGCAAAGTGTCCGCGGAAATGCTCCCACACAGAATCAAGCGGAGCGCTTAACAAAGTCGCACAACAACATTTACATATTTTGGAACTCGGTGCACACAAAAGGCACATTTCATTATTAGGTGCGCTGTCGATTATTGAGGACATTTAAGACTTTTAAAAGTCCCATAGTATGAAAATGCACTTTAGAGGCGTTTTCTATCAATAATATTCTTCCCCGGCCTGTCTACAATCCAACCAGGTATGAAAAAAGTCAGTCCACAACTTCTTTAGCTTTCTCCTCTTTTCTAAATTGTGTGCTTCAAAAGGGCAGATTAAACTTCTGTGACATGGTGACGTCAATAAGACACGTAAGTGCACTCGACCCCACCCCCTTGGGTTAGTGGCAGCCACTCTGGTAAAGGCTTGTCACACCCACAGAAGTTCGATAAGCTGGCTGCTCAATTTATTTTTTATTTTTATGAAAAGCCTGTTCAAAGCTGTATTTGCAAACACAATGGATCGGTCCCAGTGGTGTGTGACACAAACGTGAAACATGTAAGTTTAACAGTTTTATTTGGAATATAGTGTCTAAAGTGGGAGCTACATTTGTCGTGTGGAGGTTGTTTGGTTACAAGAGGTCAGATATGATAAAGCAGACGGTAGTTGGATAATAAAAGCACTGGCCGAGCATCCCAGGGCCACTGGAGCATACGTCGGGTAAAATCTGGGCATTTGTTGGCCCTTTATCTCTTGAATAGAAAGTCGTGGACAGACGACACCAACACCATTGGAAAGCTCTCATCGGGCCCAGTTTATGTCTCTGGTAGGACTTGGTATTACGGAGATATGGGTGGCGGAAATCCTAAAAATCTACCTGGCTGGCGATGGTTCTCCCCCTTTTATTATTATTATTCCTGTATTGTTTTGCCAAGATACAATCCGCGGTGGTTATTTTGCCGCGACTAGCAACTCGCCACCTAGTTGATGTGACTTTGTGATGGTAACAGGCCGCTAAGTGGTCTCGACGAGACAGCTTGCACGTTGCGACCGCGCAGTGGTATTATTCATATTCAATGCTTATTGTTAACCGCTTGTAAATGTCTATAAGCATTCACGGCAAATCAGAGACATTCATGGCAAAATAACGCTTGCAAATAACAATCGCAAACTTTTTTTTAACAATTTTTTTTTTAACATTTTTTTTTTTTAATTTTTAGAGAGAGCTCAGTGTTGTTCATTCGTTAATCTTACCGATTTCGATATGCCATCATCATTGCTCTTGTTTGTGTGTGCGCATGCTTGAAAGTTTGTGCTCATCAATTCACCTGAAACCTATTAAAAATCCCATACCCTTCACCTAAACCGAAGACTTTAGAATCCCACTAGAGTCGTGAAGTTGTCAGGAGACCCCAGGAAGGATCAAAGAAAAGAAAGAAAAGTGAAATCCATACCGACCAGACACCACCTGCTACCCACAGGGTTATAAACCAGAATCTTTCACCAATCCCAGAAACATCTAAATTCCAACAAATTAGAGAGACCTCAAGAGACAAAAGGAAAGACTGAAGAAAGGAAGGAAGGATAGATGAAGCAGAGTGAGATCCACAGACATCAGTCTCCACCGATTCAGCGACTAGAGGAATAAGCATATTGTGTTTGAATTTCAGTAGATGCTGGTGTGGTGGATCTGGCATGCATGAAAACCTCCACCAAAGAAGGGAGCTGTCACCCACCACAACCCAGCCCCCGCCGCCACCTCCAATCACCCCCCCCCCCTTCCTGACCCGACCCGACCCCCAGGCCCACCAGCCCCCCGAACGCCGACCCCCAAATCCCGGGGACCTCCCCGTACCCAGGAATTGGTGCCAGAGAGGGGCCGGACGGCAGAATAGCGAGGGCAACCGCGCCCACCCCACCTCCAGCCGCGTGGTGGGGCGGAACACTGGGGACGGAAGGGGAAAAAGGAGCACCGGGAGATAGGTGGCGCCCCTGTACCCCAGGCCCGGCGGGGAAAGGTCCCGGTCGTCACACCAGCGTGCCTAGCGAAAACTAACCCTGTTACTGAGTTCACCAGCTCGCCGACTGGCGAACTCTACCCCTACACCGTAGATGTGACCCCACCCAGTGTATATACAAGTGTGTGTGTGGTGCATTAAAATTGGGAGCAGGTGATGGAGCAGAGGGAAATGATATCCTACAGCTCTGATCCACCTGTTTCCCAGAAATGTGTTGAGTGTATGTGGTGCATTAAAAATAAATAGAAGGGCGTGGTGGCGCGGCGGGGATACAGATGGGGGACCGCAGCACTACTTAATACTGTGGTCTGCCCCAACCGAAGGCTCCCCACCCGCATCTCCTAGTTGTAGAATGCATTAAAATTGGAGTGGAGTTGCAGGGGGAAGACGGTGTCTCCACCCTACCCCACTCCCCCAAGAAGTGTTTTATGTGCCCTATGTGTCTATTTACAAAGTGTATTGTGCAAACTAATGTAGTGAGCTAAGAGAAGCGACTAGCGGGGCCGGGGATGGAGCCTCCGGCCCAGGGGAGGGGAAGGAAGGCGGACAGGGCAGGGGGACGGGTGGAGGAGACGACAAGAAGGGGAAGGGGCAGGGCAGCAGGGAGATGGGGAAGGAGGAGGAAGGGTGACGAGGAAAAAGGGACCGGGAGGCGGAGGAGGACGGGTGTGGGGAGGCGAGGCGGTAAGGGGGAGGAAGGGGAGGGGAGAAGGAACTATGGGGCACCCCGGAGGCCCACCCGCCCCAAACCGCCCGGCGCGGAGCGACAGACAGCGCTGGGGCGGCGCCACCCCGGAACCAGGGAGAGCAAGTCTGAAGTTGTTGCAATCCTTCTGTTCTAGTTCCAGCCAACAGTTGGTATCTCTGTTGGGTTGTGCCCATAGAATGAGATTTTGTAGCTGTTTAGGTATATAGTAGTGCATAAAATTTGGTGCCTCTAGACCTCCTTTGGATCTGCTTTTCTGAAGAGTGGATAGACTAATCTTTGCTTTAAAAATTATTATTATTTTTAATTCTAGTAGAATTTTGTAACCAGTTAGACATAGAGATAGCAGGTTCTTCTAAATTAAGTAAAATATCATTGGCATATAGATTAATTTTGTGTTCTGTTACCCCGGAGTGAATTCCTTGGATCCTTCTTTCCTGGCGTATAGCTAATGCAAGTGGCTCAATAAATATCACAAATAATAAAGGGGACAATGGGCATCCCTGTCTTGTGCCTCTCTGTAGAGTAAAACTCTGAGATATAATCCCATTCGTAGTAACTGTAGTTTTAGGAGAATAATATAATACTGACACCCAGTGAATAAATGACTTCCCAAAGTCAAATTTATTTAGAACAGCAAAGAGGAAGGACCAGTTAACTTTGTCATAGGCTTTTTCTGCATCCAACGATATAATAACTGCTTTTTTATCATGTCGCTGTGACATACTAATAAGGTTAAAGAGCTTCCTAGTATTGTTGTATTGTTAGTAGAATGACAACCTTTAATGAAGCCTGTTTGATTGCTATGCATGATTGTCGAGATGACTGTTTCTAGGGTAGATGCGAAGGCTTTAGCGATAGTTTTAATGTCAGTATTAATTAGTGATATCGGAAGGTAATTTGATGGAAGGGTGGGGTCTTTTTCTGGCTTTAATAAAAGTTTAATTGCTGCTGTATTCATGTGTGGACGTACGTAACCATTAGTTTTAATTTCTGTTACTACTCTGAAGAATAATGGAGCAAGCATTAACCAAAAGTGCTTAAAAAATATGGCCAGATAACCATCTGGGCCAGGTGCTCTGCCATTAGGCATACTATCCTATCCATACACTGTACAGCTCATTTCTAGTCAGTGGCGCATCTAAAATATGTTTATGTTCAGTAGATAACTCAGGCATATTTCAGCTACTGAAGAATGCCTCCATATGTTCAGGTTTAGGCTTGTTAGTTTCTGAGTATAGGTTGCGATAATAGTTATGAAAAATATTATTAATTTCTTCCGGTGATTGTGTGCACTCACCATTTGTCCCTTTAATAGCCGTTATAAGAGATTTTTACCGATTGTGTTGAAGTCGGTTTGCAAGAAATTTACCTGATTTGTTATTATATTCAAAGTTGTTGTATCTCAATTTTTGTCAATTGTCTTTTTGGATAACATATCGTCTAACTGTATTTTGGTATTTTGTAATTCAGTCCATATTTGGTTATTTGGGTTTATTGCATATTCATCTGTCAGTTGTTTAATTTTATCTTCCAGGTCTTTTTCAAATTTTTGATCCGGTTTCTTTTTATAAGATGAATATGATATAATTTTACCTCTAATTACCGCTTTTCCAGCTTCTCAGAGAAGAGATGGAGATAAATTTGGAGTCTGCCCACTCTCTTCTTATAATTTTGTCAAACTCTGTCTCATTTAGCAGTGTCGGGGGAGGTTTAAAGGTGTAATCAACTTGTAGGGTGAGGGAGACTGGTGCATGGTTGCTAATAATAATATGATGTATTTTTGTACCAATTTTATCAGCAATAGAATTATTTGTAAGGAAAAAAAATAAATTATTATTTTAATCGCCTTGTACGTGTCGTATTATTAGATCGATTTATTAATGGATTTTTGATGTGTTAAAGTCTTCTCCAATATAAAGTAATTAAAGAATACATTCTTATGTATGAGTATACAGACAAAATTCTTATTTATGAGTATACAGACAAAATTCTTATTTATGAGTATACAGACTCCTCTTTGTCTACTGTTATAAGAGGCAGAGTACACCTGGCTGAAATTTCTGTCAATAAAAAAAAAAAAATCTTCAGATTTTTGTAGGTGTGTTTCTGGTAGGAGACAAATATCTGTTTTTAATTTTAAGAGATGGTCTAAAATTGTTATTCTTTTGGCCTGTGAGCGAGCGCCACACACATTCCAGGAAACCAGAACTAATTTATGCATACAGACACTGGCGTGCACAGGCAGACCCCCTAGTGGTGCTGACACTCTTGCCCCTCTGCCCTCTCGCAAAAAAAGTGCCCTTTGGAAAGTTCTTTTTTTTTTAAATAAACAGTTTACTGAGGACAGGTCAATGTTGACACAATCTTTTAGAAAAGATGCACGATTAAATGTGTCGGGAGGGGTGAATATGCGCGTGCGCGATTCACCCGACCTAGCTGTCTCTCTGCCTCTCTCTCTCTCTCTCTCTCTCTCTCTCTCTCGCTCTCGCTCTCGCTCTCGCTCTCTCTCTCTCTCTTTGTCACATGAACGTTATTAGCCGCGGACGCCGTGGGACACACACACACACACACACGCGGGCAAATCTCAATCTTTATGAAGAGAGACACACGATCCACTTTTTCTTCAAAGCATATGCCTATTTTGAGCGGGTGGGTGAGAGGGTGATTCGGCGGCAGTGAGGACAAATAGATACTGATGTCTAATGAACCGTTTGGTTCCTCAGCTGCATGAGAAAACAGCGAGCATGAGCGCACAGGCAGTTGAGGGGAAGCGGCCATTTAAAAAAAATGTCTTTTCATGACTGAGATAAAAGGGAGAACAAAATGCCGATTCACTCTGTTCATCTGCACAGCATCATGCACATTTTCTTGCGACTGCCTCCCAAGACTGAATACAGATAAGTCATCTTCATCTGGGATGTTCACATATGTTGAAATTGTACTGAATAAAATAGTGATATAAAGGCATGGTGGGAAAATGTATCAAAGGCCGTGGGGATGGTGATTAGTGTTACTTCTCTTTTGGTACAATCTTCACAGCATCAGCTGATACATACATACATTGGTGCTATTTTAAATAAAAATACGAGGGTTGATCAAAAAGTTCTAACCCTCACCCTGAAGGACTCACAGGAAGGAGACAGTTTTTCAGTATTTTTCTGTGTAATCCCCAATGATGCTGAAGCAATGCTATCCGATTACACAAGAAGGTGGTGTCCTGATCCCCTAAAAACTCCTCCACCTAACCTCATCATTGTTTCCAAAAGGCAAGTACGTTAAGGAAACGGGTAGAAGTCAGATACAGCCAAGTCTGGCAAGTAAGGTGGGTGGGGTAGAAATTTAAATCTACAACTGGCTGCTTCAGGTAGCGTAGTACTGTCAAGTAATAGTTTTTTCCCTTTTCCAGGTAGTCTTTCATGATTACTCCTTCAGAATCCTAAAACACCGAAGTCATAACCTTTCCAACAGACACTGTCTGCTTGAACTTCTTTGGGGGTGGAGAATCAAAGTGTTTTCACTGCTTACTTTGAAGTTTTGATTCAGGTTCAAAGTGATGAACCCATGTTTCGCCTTGAGTTACCAATCAGCAACGGAAGTTCTCAGGATCCGCCTGGAAAATGAGTCAGAAGTTTTTGGAAATGTGAGTTTCTACTCTGCCGTCTACATTCTTGCAGCCAGCTTGGTCATCTCTTAAAGGTCTCATTTAAAACACTGTGGACTGAACCAGAACTAATGCTGGATAGGAAGACGTCTGTCATTTAAGACCATTCGGTGAATGGCATCCGCTTGTTCATCAGTGGTTGAGATTTTGGACAACTTGACAGTGAGTCATTTTCTGTGCCAACCCTGCCTTGCTTGAACTCAACAGTCTTTTTTTCACAGTTGCATAGGAGGGGGAGTCCTCAGCAAATGTCCTCAGTGATTTCCTTGGTGGTCCTACCTTTCTTTTGCAGACACTTTATGATTGCTCAAACCTGTGTTGTGTGTGTCCATCCTTAGGTTTGTCACGTCTCACACCTTTGCCTGTCCGTCACTGGTGAAAAAATTAAGACAGAACTCTGAATTCGCTTTTCTAGTTTCATAAAAAGTGTCAGTGTTTCCACAATATAATTGTTTAGTAGGTATATTTTTGTGTTATTTTTTATTTTTTATTTTTGTGTTTGTGTTAAAATGGTGAAAGAGTGGGATCATTTCAGACTTAAAATGCGCATTGTGTCATGTAATCGTTGTCACTCAGATCATGCTTTCCTCTGAAGATTCCCGCTAGCTTAATTTTACTTACTATACTATACACTTTTCAGTGATATTAATGTTAATGTACCTTACTAATGTAACATTATCCCTGTAGAGGGCTGAGTCTGCGTTAATTTGTGGCTTGTTTACCACACAGTTGAAGCATATTATCATGATGTCTACGTATGGAGTCCATCCATCCATTTTCCTTACCATATACAAGGGTTGCGGGCGTGCTGGAGCCTACCCCAGCTGTGTATATATGACGTTTCAAAGATCAATGTATTGTGTGATTGACATGAGTTCTTGCAGCTCCAAGCTGCCTTCGCCATCAATGCAGGAGCGGAGAATGAGCACATTTTGGCTGATTCATCCCAGGGATGTAGCGAGCAATTTGGAGGTCCAACGCAAACATAGTCAGAGCCCTCCACTCCCAGTGTACTCCACCCATCCATCCATTTTCCGCAACACGTATACGCGCGAACGTTGCGGGCATGCTGGAGCATTTCCGAGCTGTATTCAGGCGGTAGGCGGGTTGCACCCTGAACTGGTCGCAGCCAATCGCAAGGCACACATAGATAAACCACCATTCACACACTCATTCAATCTACCATGCATGTTTTTGCCCCTTTGTTTTCTTGGTGTTTTTAACACAAAATGTGAGTTATGTGTTATAGGCCATTTTGTCCTGCTTTTTAAATCTGTTGCAATGATCTGACATCTTGTTAGACTACTAAATTTTTACCCCCAAAGACTTTTAATATTGAAGCTGCTCTATGTCGCCATTTGACCAAAAATTTCTTTACAATTGCCTTTTTATTTGACCATTTATGACTCAAACATATTATAATTAGCAGATTAACATCGTAACTATTCATAATGGGTACTCCTGCAAGCCTCTGGCCAATAGTTTTCAGACTAGAAGAAGAGACTCTAATCTTTCTTTTGGTAGGTTCCATGTTTTTTTTTAGCAATAGAACTAGTGTGACCAAACGTCCTCTTTTGGGAGTACATTTAGGAGGACAGACCATTTTTTAATATCCTGTTCGGGCGTCCAGGATTTTAATAAATTCATGAAAATGTCCGGTTGGCATTGCGTGACTAATAGGAGGTGAAGTACACTGTGTAACTGCGACTGGTACCACAATTTCAAGGCCGGGGCATGTGTCCTCTTTTTTTTGGAAATGAGAATATGATCACCCTAATAGAACACAATATTCTGTGGGCCTTTCAAAATCGGTCAAAATGCAGTAAAACAGCCGGGAGCGAAGGGGATTGCTTCAGTGAAAATGACTGAGCGTAAATGTGTTAAAAATTATTACAAATTTCTCATTTACGTTGATTTCTGGATAAGTCAGTTTTGACCAATTCACCACATAAATGTGTCATGTAATAATGATGTATAAGTGGTTAGAATTTTTTAGTAACATACCAACATCATATAACTTGTTAATATCTTGGTTTTAGGTTTTGGACAGGTGTGATACAGGTTTGGCTACACGTGTGCATGTTAAGTAGTCCAAGTAATGCTTATTGAATTTGTGTGAATGTGCCGATGGATGGAAAAATTAGAAGGAACATTGGTTGTGATCACATTAAGTTTAACATTTATTACTGTTTCCCCAGGAAGTTGTCAGAGATGTCACCATATAAATGTTAAGTGCCTGCCAAGAAAATATTATGTTATAATAGTGGGACAATAGTAAGAAAAGGCATGAACTAAACCTATGGTAATTACCAATAACTTGGACTAATGAGCAGAAGCATAATACTACTGTGCTTGATTGTGCTCAGTCACTGTGTATGTTGTACGCTCCAACCAGCAGATGCCAGCATTTACCAATTTCTGAGAGGCTCACCACTGCAGTTCTCCCACCAGACACAAGAGGGTACTTAGCATAGATAAAATAAACTTCTTTGCTTCTTTGAGGGAAAATGTAAATATAAAGGTGCTTGGTAAATGGTCATGTGCTGCAGTTTAACAGCCAAACTAGTCTGAGGCAGGGAAATCCATTATTGAAATGCTGAATTCTGGCAGCAACAAAAGCAGCACATAGCAATACTTATTTTTGGGTGTGTCATGGATGTGTAAATTAAAGGATGGTGTTTGACTCTGCTGCATTGTATTTGAGGAAGGAATGCACACCAGAATTTCTTTGTAGTTGGGACTTTAATTTTAATACTTCCACTTGATGTTTGCATAAAAAAATAAATCCACTGGTCAAATGTAGTCTTATAAAGTGCCCTTCTACCAAGGAGAACAGCAGTAAAATAGTGCACGTTTCTTTATATGTTACAGCAAACATTAACAGACATGTGGCGTACCCGATGAAGAAAAAAACTACATCCACTGGTCAAATTTGGTCATATAACGTACCCCTACGTAGATTAAAAAAACTCTGTAATAAGTTAAAGTAGTTCATAATCATTTAATACTTGAAAGCAAACCACATACATTTTTCTGGCCATAGGGACACTTACCATGGAGAACAAGAGTAAAAGGAGAGAAGTATATTGATCCTGGAGGCTGCATTAGGAATATGTCATGTTGTTACTGTTCACTTACACAAATTGTCTGTAATTATAATGCAACAATTATGCAAACACAAAATATTTATAATAGCTTAACTGATCGTGTAAATCTACTCACATATGAAGGGTCTACGTTAAACGTTATCGGGCCACCATGAGCCAAATTGTGGTGGCCATGCCAGCACGGACCCTGTATATCGCTGGCGTTGGACCGATACCTCACGTAAGAATTTGGTCTATTTAGTGTTTTCCAAAAATTTATACAATTAGTATGTCCACCCTTTTATTTTATTTATATATATATATATATATATATATATATATATATATATATAATTTTTTTTTACAAATTATTCACCAATCTTGAGTGCTGAAAATGGCTTTCTTTCTTTGAAGATGTAAATTATTGAACAAACATGATGATGACAAGACAATGGCGCAATCATCAAAACTCGTCACTTCATCATCGCAAGCACAATGCCAATGGCAAAACTAAAAACATAATGATAAGTAATAAAAGTTAAATGATATAATGATCAATAATAAATGATAAAGTAATTCATAATAAAAGATAACTCGTGTGTTGATTTCATCACATTTATTTATAAAATTTGCCGGGCTATTTGTAGTTTACCTCTGTGTCCACACTATGTGGACACCCTGTAGAATACACAATAAAATTAATTTTAAAAACTACATACGTAAATAAAATGAAAGAAAATATCAAGTGGCCATAATAATTCCCATCCAAAATATGAGGTTGTACAAGCTCTTTTAAGGCAAGAATTAAATTCAATACAAAAGTGTAACATTTAGGAGTACAGTATCTCTAATTTAACAAGAGTCTCAATCTGAACACTGGGTGGCACACTGGGATGTACTGACATAATGACGTGCAACTGAGACAGTAGAAGAAGAAAGACATGAAGAAAAATGTTGAATATATACTGTCATACATACATACAAACACTAGTTGGCACGTGCGCTGTGATTGATCATCCAAGGCAAAGTAATGTTGTCACAGGGCAGCCATCTTGGGACAGGGCTGCTCGATCCCTCTTAACATTAGTCAGTGGAGCATGGACTTTGAAGTAACTGTAAATTGCTTAACTATCTCAAATTCTCAACCGATTTTCAATCTTGTTGTGAGATATGACACAAACAACTATGCAACTATGCCATGTTAAAAGAAAATCTGTGATAAAAATTCAGCCTTGAATCATAGCCTGGTAATAACATTTGTAAAAAACAAAAAACAATCCGTTTGTAAATCCGTCAAGAATTCAGCGAGTTGCAAGTATTTAAGTGGGTAAATCCACCTTACCGCCGACTACAGCACAGCGCACCAGAGCAGTCCCCTGTCATAAGATGGCTGACCATGAATGACGACGCTGCTGACTCCGCCTTGAGACATCTAGTGTGGATATCGATTGAAATGCTAGCATTGTGTGCTGACTGGGGAGCTGTTAATAAAACGAATAAATATAAATAATACCTAGCACTGATTGCTGAGAATAGTACATGTCATCAAATCCAATGTCCGTTTCAGGCACATACAGTGACCTTCGCCCAATTTAAAACTTTTTGCGGCTCTGCCTTGTTTGGAACGTAAGAAGCTGGATGCTATGCAAACGGCACAGAACGGCACAGAAATCGCCACAGTGAACACAAGCTTATTATGCGGTTAAAAGTATGCGCGTTTCAGCTGCCGTATACAATACACTGCATGTAGGTTTTGAGGAGAGATTTGAAATAATTAACTCTTTCACTGCCATTGATCGTTTATAGACGTCAAGTAAAAACCTACGGAGCACTGCCAATGACGTCTAAAGAAGTCATCCAATGATTTTTTATTTTTTTTTTGAAACGGGTAGAGGGAACAATTCTGCATGTCTGGCGAAAGTTTCCAGCCGGTCTGTTGTGCCTAAGGACTATTTTTGGCCCCTAGAGGGCAGCGATGACTCTCTTTTGACAAGATCGGGTGGGCGTCAGTAGAGGCGGAGCGAGAGCGTCGAGCAGGAGATCAGAATGGAAAACAAAGGAAAAAAAAATGGCGACCGTTTGCGAGGAGTTCATGGCCGAGCCGGTTTATTTCAAAGACAAAAGCATCGACCAAACCTAAAAGAGCACATTGATGACAACGATGATCATCATCGATGATGATGATGATGATGATGATGACTCCGTGGATGGAAAGCATTGACGCGGCAGTAGAAGACGTGGGGGGGGGGAAGCTAGATGGCTGAGGAGGAAGTGGTGTCCGTTTGGAAAGCAGCTCTCTACACTTACAAGACGAAAGGGATCGACCACGCTAAAAGAGCACATTGATGACGACGTTGATCATCATCGATGATGATGATGAAGGTGAATCCGAGCTTGACGGCGAAATTAGAACCGCTGACGCGGCGGCTATGACGGCGTCATAAACGCGGAGCACAATCGAGCACGCACAGGCGGACGTTCGATCGGACGACGAAGAGTGCCCCGAGTCCAATGCATATTCATCGGAGGAGTGTGTACAGTCTGCTACTTGCTATTTATTCCCCGGAAAAAAAGGAAAGTTTAACGTGTAACGTTTGCACGCGAAACGGACAAAGTGAAAGTAAACTTGTGCGAGTCCAGCGGCGTCTCCTTGCACGCAGGAGAGCGTTATAAAAAGAAAAACTGTATTTGAAACATCCACATAATTGTAAGTAGTACCACAGTTGCACACATTTGTAAATAGTTTGCGAAATTGTTTTGTCAAATTGTTACACTGTTGAATGGAAATAAACGTATTTTGCAATCAAAAAACACTTTTTCATTGTTGGTGAAAGCGTTTTACAGAAGTAAAGCACTATTTAGGTGTTTGTGGCATCATTCATGGACAAAAAGAAGTGTACAATTCACTGGAGTGCATGAAATAACATCGTTTCACAAAAAGCCCTTTTTCTCCGTTTTTTGTTTCAAAACAGAGAATTTCGGTGAAAGTAAAAATTTCTATTGTTGATTACTGAAGAACGGAATAAGGTAGAAACAAACTCTTTTTTTCTGATGAAAGACACATACATACATACACATGTACATAGTATTCCATTAGAATGTCACAGTCACATTATTATTATTATTTTTAATTATTAGGGTTCATATCTACACTTTTTTAACCATCGATGAAACCCGCATTCTAGTTAATCTAATCTTTTTGCATTGCTATAGGATTTAGACATGCTGATGTGAAACATGCCAACAAATACTAGCCATGCCCCCCCCCCCCCAAAAAAAAATCCCTTTTTTTTGTGCTTGGCCGCTCGACAAGCCTCACTGAAGCGAATAACGAGCTAATCATGGGCATCCTAATAATAAATGGGCCTTGTTCATAGTCCACTAATCCCAGTCGTTAAATCCTGGTGTTGCAAAGAAATCATTTACTGCAGCTGTGCTCTCAATATAGGACCAGCTGCCCAAACGGCACACAATGAGCTCACTTTTGACTCTTTGCTATACAAGAAGTCAGAATTGAATTCCATTGTCTCTTGTACTTGGTGCACATATTGTTGTGGCATAAAATCAGCATTCATTTGTCCCTCTTACCAAAATATTCTTTTTAAACATGTCATTATTTTTACGCACGTTTCTACATTAACAATGGCCCCGTGGCTGTCAGGCCACTTGAAGTTCGCTGATGCTGACCCGACTGGGCCAGTACAAATTGTATAACTAAATACAATGAAATCAACATGTTATTGCTTTTAAAAAAATATTCAATATTTTGAGTTGAGTACATTTAAATTGGTCAATCATCATTTATCTTTGTACCACACTGGGCATTAAAAATTCAGTTAGATTTTATACTGCAAAAAAGCATAACATGCAAAAAAACGGGGGACGGCTATTTGACGTGATTACACCCACATAATTTTTTATGAAAATGCTACATTCAAAGAAATAACATTATAAATAGTTTTTTTTTTTAATTAAAATAAAATCATTTTCGGATGTCTTTTAGTACATCATTCACAAAAGTAACACTAACTTGGATCAGAGGTTTCGGGTGTCTACAATCCGGTCTATAGGTGCGTTAAATACTCTTTAACAGGGGGCTGTATGTGGGGTTTGTGGTCGTGGGGGATTCAGGGGGAGCCATTGGCTGCTGTGCATCGACCTGTGGGTGGAGTGTGGGGGAGCACTTACCAACCCCCCCTGCAAATGAACCATATCTGATAAAAGTACTTTAAATTAGGGCTGAATGATTATGAAAAATATTATTTTTTTTTTCCCAAAATTGCGAATGCGATATCATATGCAATAATTTTTTTCAAGGTCCTCTTCAGTGAATTTTTTACCCAACAAAAAGTTAATTATAAAAAACAATATCAGATCAATGATAGATTACAGGAGTTTAAGATAAAGGCAAACAAAGCCTTAATATCACATCTTTTTCTACTACAATTACAGTTAGTTATAATTTACCACTTCAACAAATCCAACTTTTCATGTTATGACTGCATTTTTTAATCACTGCATTTATCAATAAATGTAATATACATATTTAAAAAATAAAACGTAACGATCTCCAGTCAGTAAACTCACACATGCTAAAGTGTAGGAAAAGTAAAATTATACCTGCTTATATGACGTAACATTTTTCGATTTGATTTTAATAACCACTAGCATTCTGTAGCAATCCTTGTGGATGGGTCGCAGGTTGGGTAGTTTGCCATGTCAAGCACGGGCCGTGAAGACTAAATAAAATAGACTAAAATAAAGTAAAATAAACGAATAAAAATAAAAAATACATTAAAATAGACTAAATAGACTTTCATTTTGGTAAGATGAGCTGAGTAATGACGAGCAATAATCAGTTCGTCCTTCCTAATTTTCATTCATGAAATTGGACGACACAACATATGGCCAGATACAGACCTATTTAGCCTCAAAATATAGGACAACTCAAATGTATCAGTCGCTGCCGCAGTTTACAAAACGTGCGAGATTACGGCAGCCAAAAAGTCATAACTCACAACGATGAAGTGTTGTTTTAAAACTAGAGCTGTCAAACGATTACGTTTTTAATCAGATTAATCACATCTTGGAATTTTGATTAATCACGATTAATCGCTTAACTCTTTGACTGCCAAGCATTTTCAGAAAAGGGATGCTGTGGGTGCCAGCTGATTTAAGCATTTTGACTGATCTTTCAAGGTCCACAGAAAATGTTGTGTTTGGACTATAGAAACACACATACTACCAAATGAAAGATTGAACTCTCATCTTTCATCAGAAAAAAAGGTTTGTTTCTACCTTATTCCGTTTTTCAGTAATCAACAATAGAAAATGGTTAATTTCACCGAAATGCTCTGTTTTGAAACAGAATACGGAGAAATCAAGCTTTTTGTGAAACAATATTATTTCATGCACTCTAGTGAATTTGACACCTTTTTTTTCCATGAATGATACCACAAACACCTAAACAGTGCTTTACTTCTGTAAAACTCTACCACCAACAATGAAAATGTGTTTTTTGATAGCAAAATACGTTTATTTACATTCAACAGTGTAACAATTTGACAAAACAATTTGGCAAAGTATTTACAAATGTGTGCAACTGTGGTACTATTTACAATTGTGTGGATGTTTCAACTACAGTTTTTCTTTTTGTGTAACACTCCCCTGCGTGCAAGGAGACGCAGCAGGATTTGCACAACAGATTAGATTCACTGCGATTGCCCCTTCGCGTGCAGATGCTACACTTTCTTGCCGGCCTTTTTTTCCAGGGAATAGCAAGTATATACTGCAGTGTGTGTTTGGCCATGTTGCCATCAAGTCTACTCTCAGGATCATGATACGGTGACGTTACGGTGGTGTTACGTCTGGCTTCCTCATGTCCTTCAGCTCCTATACCGGGTGGTAGATGTTCGGGACCATCTTATCCACTCCATTTATGGTGGCATCGTAGTCCAGAACCAATGTCTTCTCCGTGATCAGACTGTACCCACTCCTCCGATGAATATGCATTGGACTCGGGGTACTCTTCGTCGTCCGATTGAACGTCCCCCTGTGCAGAAGTGCTCGGTTGTGCACCGCGTTTTCCGGCGTTAGCATCGCTAGCCGGTGAGGCTTTATGACGTGATCATAGCCGCCGCGTCAACGCTTCCAACTTCGCCGTCAACCTCGGAGTCACCATCATCATCATCGTCGTCATCAATGTGCTCTTTAGCATTGGTCGATGCTTTTCGTCTTTGAAAAAAATGCTCAAGCGTGAGCTGCTTGCAACCGGTCGCCATTTTCGCTTTCTCAGCCATTCTCCGCTCAACACTCTAGCTCCGCCACAAGTCTTCTACTACTGACGCCTACCCAATCTTGTCCAAAGAGAGTCATCGCTGCCATCTAGTGCCCAATAATAGTCATTATACTAGATCTGCTTGATACTTTCAGCACACCTGGCCAAGGCTTTCCTCCACCCGTTTCCCCAAAAAAAACATAGTGAACGTCTTTTAACGTCTTTTAACGTCTTTGGCAGTCCTCATTTGGATTTTACTAAACGTTATTAAACGTTTTTGGCAGTCAAAGAATTAATAAAAAAGTATTTTTTTTATCAATATTTTTTGTCCCGCCAAATTTGAAGCGCACCGTTTATGTGTTAATTCTTTTGACATTTAATGTTATCAGGACGTCTTCAACAATTTTTGATCCACTGCACACGCTCATCTGCCTCTTTTTCTAATCAGTTAATTACTTTCATAATTTAAAATGGAAAAAAATGACCCCAATATTTTGACATGAACAAATAGTCTAAATGTGATACTCAAACATTTATTAAATGCTTTACTTTAATGCATGTATTTGTTTATTGCTCATTCATACACCTGTGCTAATTTAAACGTAGCCATCCGCTGTCACGCGAAAGGATTATCTATGGTCAAAATTAATAGTGCAATTAATCTGCGTTAATTCATTATTTTTTTGGCTTGTGTACCAACCAAACCATTTTTTGTCATAGCATGAGTACACCCTCACTAATGGATGTTGATTCTCTAAAAGTAGAACGTAACAACTTATTAACTCTTTGACTGCCAAAAACGCTAAATAACGTTTAGTAAAATCCTACGGAGGAGCGCCAAAGACGTTAAAAGACGTTCACCAAGTTTTTTTGTTTTTTTTGGGGAAACGGGTGGAGGAAAGCCTTGGCCAGCTGTGCTGAAAGTATCAAGCAGATCTAGTTAGTATAATGCCTATTTTTGGCCCCTAGATGGCAGCGATGACTCTCTTTGGACAAGATTGGGTAGGCGTCAGTAGAAGACGTAAGGCGGAGCTAGAGTGTTGAGGGGACAACGGCTGAGGAAGCCATAATGGCGACCGGTTGCAAGCAGCTCACGCTTGAGCATTTTTTTCAAAGACGAAAAGCATCGACCAATGCTAAAGAGCACATTGATGACGACGATGATGATGATGGTGACTCCGAGGTTGACGTCGAAGTTGGAAGCGTTGACGCGGCGGCTATGATCACGTCATAAAGCCTCACCGGCTAGCGATGCTAATGCCGGATAAATGCGGAGCACAACCGAGCACTTCTGCTCAGGCGGACGTTCAATCGACGACGAAGAGTGCCCCAAGTCCAATGCATATTCATCGGAGGAGTGGGTACAGTCTGATCACGGAGAAGACACTGGTTATGGACTACGATGCCACCATGAATGGAGCGGATAAGATGGATCAACCACCCGGTATAGGAACTGAAGGACAATGAGGAAGCCAGACGTAACACCACCGTAACGTCACCGTATCATGATCCTGAGAGTAGACTTGATGGCAACATGGCCAAACACACACTGCAGTATTTACTTGCTATTCCCCGGAAAAAAAGGCAGGCAAGAAAGTGTAGCGTCTGCACGCGAAGGAGCCATCGCAGTGAAACTAATCTGTTGTGCAAATCCTGCTGTGTCACCTTGCACGCAGGGGAGTGTTACAAAAAAAAAACTGTATTTGAAACATCCACACAATTGTAAATAGTACCACGGTTGCACACATTTGTAAATAGTTTGCCAAATTGTTTTGTTAAATTGTTACACTGTTGAATGTAAATAAACGTATTTTGCTATCAAAAAACACCTTTTCATTGTTGGTGGTAGTGTTTTACAGAAGTAAAGCACTGTTTAGGTGTTTGTGGCATCATTCATGGAAAAAAAAGGTGTCAAATTCACTAGAGTGCATGAAATAATATCGTTTCACAAAAAGCTTGATTTCTCCGTTTTTTGTTTCAAAACAGAGCATTTGGGTGAAACTAACCATTTTCTATTGTTGATTACTGAAAAACGGAATAAGGTAGAAACAAACTTTTTTTTTCTGATGAAAGATGAGAGTTCAATCTTTCATTTGGTAGTATGTGTGTTTCCATAGTCCAACAAAATTTTCTGTGGACCTTGAAAGATCAGTCAAAATGCTTAAATCGGCTGGCACTGACAGCAGACCTTTTCTGAAAACGTCTGTCAGTCAGAGTTAAATTAAATTAAATCATTTTATTTTGTCTCCTTAATTTCATCATTTAAGTTTTAGGCATTAAAAAAACATATAAAACAAATATGTTTCTTTGAAAATAAATAAGCACAGTAATAACAATTTAAAAATCAGAATAAAGAATTATCTTGGCTTTATTATAAATAGCTCTTACGACGGTTACAACAAAAAACTTGGAGCTCCTTTGAATCCCCTTTAAATAGGAATTTAAATCAGGAACAAAGCACTGAATATTTTTTACAGAGTGTACGGAAAGTATTCAGACCCTGCTCAATGCAGAAATTTTCCCAAAAATATCTTTACAATAGTCTTTTTATTTGACTTTTATTACTCAAACAACTTCTAATCAGCAGATTCATACCTTAGCTGTTCACAATAGGTGCTCATGTAAGTCTCTGGACAATAGTTTTCAGACTGGATTTGGGTTTGAATTTCCCGCCTGCTGTCTGCGGATGTGACGTCATATGTGCATTGGGTACGTTAAGAAGGGAGTTTGCAGCTTCAGTTTTTGGCCATGTGGTCGTGGTAGTAAAGATTCTAAATTCAATTTCATGCATTGAGCAGCTTCAATTTAAACTAGACAAAGTGCAATTTATGAGAATGCTGAAAAGCTGATTGCAATAACTGAATGCTAAGATTTGAATGAATGTTCTTATGAAGTAAATTGAAAGATAAATGACTAAAGTAATAAAATGTGGTCCAAGCGAGGTTTGAACCCAGGAAATTACTGAAGTGTGACCACACTTCATTTTGTATTGAACCATCAAATGTACTAAAATGTCATCCACGCGGGATTTGAACCCCGGTACTCCTTAGTGGCAGGTACTTGCTCTAACCACTGGGCTAACTTGACTTATACGAAATCATGGCTAATGGCGTATTTATTTTGAAAAGGGTCATCTGATGCTGAAAACAAGCATATTTAAGTGAAATTATAATGCATTTCTTGATATGGTAGTTGGTATACATGTATACACTTAGCATAATGGCCATGGATATATTTGCACTGTACAATCGAAGCTGGGATTCGAACCCACAACCTCCTGGTTACTGGACAATGCACTTTATCAACTGCTCCACTGAGCAGCCTCGGACAGGTGGTAATGATTATAAATTGTATGTATGGAAGTGGGCGGGGAAAGTGACTTGGAAAAAGTTGAATGTCTGTTCCATTGAAAATGAATGGGGAAAAGTTGATATTTAACGTGAAATTGTGTGAATATATACCCCGGGAGGCGTGAATTTTGGAAGCAAGTTGAAATTTGAATGGTGTAGATCTGAAGTATTATGTGGGAGTTACTACAAAAAAGTGTGGAGAATAAAAATCACTTGCTTCAGCCTTCAGTAAACATCCATCCATCCATCCATTTTCTTTTACCGCTTGTCCTCACAAGGGTCGCGGGGGTTGCTGGAGCCTATCCCAGCTGGCTTCGGGCAGTAGGCGGGGTACACCCTGAACTGGTTGCCAACCAATCGCAGGGCACACAGAGACAAACAATCATACTCACAATCACACCTATGGACAATTTGGAGTGTCCAATCAACCTGCCACGCATGTTTTTGGAATGTGGGAGGAAACCGGAGTACCCGGAGAAAACCCACGCAAGCACGGGGAGAACATGCAAACTCCACCCAGGAAGGCCGAAGCCCGGACTCGATCTCACGTCCTCAGCACTGGGAGGCGGACGTGCTAACCAGTCAGCCACCGTGCCGCCCCTTCAGTAAACAGTAACCCTGAAAATCAACACTGCATATCAAATTAATTGACTTTTTTTTTTCTTTTACAGGACAAACACTTTGGTTGGTTTCAAACAAGTACGCTAGCATGTAACTAAATGTACTTACATGCCAAGGCATTAAAAAGTCTCTCGGAGGGTGAGCTGCTTGCAGGTATACAGAGGTAGCTATTGGTGAAAGGAACAGCACATTTGCCTTCTCAAAATTAAGAGCAAATTAATTAGAATATGAAGCATCTCATGGACTCCTTGTAAATGACAAATAGTCCGTGGTCCTGAAAAATATTTATATTTTCAGAGGTGGACACTTCCATCTCTCCGTCGGCCGGTTGTTTTGTGTGTGTCGAAAAAAAATACACGGACTGAGAAGGATCGTCTTTACTGAAATTACTGTGAACTCCAGCTGGGGTTTCATTAAACAACCTAAATCACGCTCAAGGAGGGCAGAATAACATTCGCCACACCCTCGAAATCAAGATTAAATTTCGATTGTTTTCCTAGCCCTGTTTTACAGTACTCTGTAACGTTTGTCCTTATCGCTCCACTAATCAATATGTCTTTCTTTTTTCTTCTTCCTGTTTTTGGATTTTACGATTTATGGATTGAAGTTGGGCGGTGGCTAGCCTGAGCCTATGCCAGAACAGAGTCATTTCAGGTTTTCAGAAAGCATCATTTCCATGGTAATGTCATTATCAAGCAGTGAGCCAGCCTCTCTGGAACAAAACATCCTGATTACTTGGAAGAGAAGAGTGATGATGAATCAAATGATTAGACTCCAAGCAGAAGGAAAAGCGATGTCAGAACATAATTCGCATCATCCTTGCTTCCAGATTGCGTTCAACTGATATTATCCCAGAAATAGAGACTTGCGTCAAATAACATGTCCGTTCAGACAGAGACTGGAGCTGTTTGATTTCACAAATAGAATTGTGTGTCCTTTGTAATGTCTGAATTATCAGACTGAAGCACAAAGTCTAAAGGCAATCTTTATACAGCATTGATGTACTATTCGTCCATGCACAAGGTAATGTGTAACAAGTTTATTTATTTTTTATAGAATAAAATACGTCTGGCATATCATGCTTGACAACAAAGCTATTCTTAGTGGTGACAGCTACAGCTGTTTGAAAGCGCTATTAAATAAAGATAACTTGACTTGACTTTATTCTAATATTATACAGAGGTGGCAAATCCAGGTCCAGAAAGTAAAAACCCTGCCACAGTTTGGCTTTAGCCCCTGATGCTAGCTAGCTAGCTAGCTAGCTAGCTAGCTTCCTAGCAGGTAAACGAGCACCATCTAGCTAGCTAGCACCTGAAAGTAAAAACCCTGCCACAGTTTTTCTTTAGCCCCTGATGCTAGCTAGCTAGCTCCCTAGCAGTAAAACAAGCACCATGAGAGCTAGCTAGGGAGCTAGCTAGCTAGCACCTGGGGCTTAAGCCAAACTCTGACAATGTTTTTGCTTTCTGTACTTTGATTTGCCACGTCTGATATTATATAATCATTTAGTTAGCGTTGGATTTACTTACACCTCTGGCCTCTCCATCAGGTTTGATTGTGGGAATTGCACACCTTTTAAGGTTTATTCTCCAGGTCATTCCACTTTGGTACTGGCCACTTCTTCCGTGACGTCACCCAAGCACCGCGCGACGAAAAACACAACGAGGAAAGAAAAAACTTTAGGTGGTTGCTGTTTTTTTCTGCTTTTTATTTTAAGTACTTGACGTGGATGGATGGTTTGAGTGAGAGGAGACGGTGTTTAGATGAAGAATTTGAAAAGGCTGATTCGCAAGTCACGAGTTTTGATCGACGGGTAATCTCCTTACGACGGTTTCTCTAACGTCACCCAAGCACGGCGCCGCAAAAATCAGAACAACAAAACTAGGCAAAGGATTTATTAAGAGAATTGTTTTGGTGGAAGAGACTCAAGCCGAGAATGCATCATCGTCGCGCATGAAGGTTAGATAATTTTATACACTAAATAATTTTTAGCCAATCAGCACAAAAGCCCGATTCGGAGTTTATCGGGCCGGCAAAGTACCTACCCTCGAGTAGGACCTCCGCTCGTCCTCGTAAGTTCCTGTAAATGTGGCCCAGTTGGGAAGGCTCCTGCAGTGGAGACATGCACATACGGGGCTGGCCCCGCGAATTTACCCCGAAGTTCCTGCGGTGGAAATGCGGCTATTTGCTTGGGTTAGTGGGGGCTGGTACTTGAAGAGCAAGAGTGAGCAGGAATGCTTAGAGATGGGTGAATGGAGGAACACACCATTTTAGCTGTATTTTTAATTTTAGTATGGCTAAAAAAGCTCCAAAAAGTTGATTTTGCATGATAACATTTAGTTTACATGCTCGTACATCACATGTTTATGTGTAGGAACATTTTAGAAGCTATCTGTAAAAAGATCATGGCTGCTTTTGTAAATACATGTGATGTGTTTTCACAAAATCAGGCGCATGTCGCGGAGATTAGTTTTGAGTGGAGCTGACAAAATTTATGGATTAATTGATTATCAAATTAATCGACAACTATTTTAATAATCGGGTAATCGTTTGGAGCCATTCTTTTATTTAAAATTGTCCAAATCCTTTGATTTCAATCAACAGTAATTGTTAATTGATTTCTGTAGTCCCAAATGAAAAAAAAGACTGATTATCTTCTGTGTTTAATTAAAATAAGACATTTGCAAACATCTGTTTTTACTTTGGAAAACAATGACTGAACCGGTAAGAAAGTATGATATCAACCCCCCCCCTTTAATCACTATAAGAATCCATTCATCCATCTTCTACCCCTTATCCGAGGCCGGGTCGCAAGGGCAGCAGCTTTAGGAGGGACGCCCAGACTTCCCTCTCACCAGCCACTTCAACCAGCTCCTCCGGCGGAGCGCAGCTAGCTGGATAGTAGTATAAAGGGGCAAAGTGTTCCTTATGTATTACATTGAATGCAAAAAAAAAAGTGTTGAACTGAACCATCAAATTATTCTTATTTTATTTATGTGGCCGAATGCATTTGAGAATATCTATGAAATAATCCTCAGGCCACAGCAAATGGCAAATCATCTTTTAATTGACACAAAATTCTTAAGTCAAGTTTAAAACAAAAATTTTAAATTTTGCCTGATTTTATCACTTGAGATGAATTTGGGACTTTTTTATTGGAATTATAGAAATTATTCAACTTTTCGAGGATATTCTAGTTTTTTTTAAAAGGGTTTGTATATGCACATATGTAGCCGCACAAACATTCCTGTAAATAGCCAAACATTTGTAAATATTTTTTCAAATGTGAAACGTTTGCATACTTAATCAAAAATGAAAATTAATTATTTGGCCATCAAAAACACATTTTCATTATTTTTGTTCATGTTTTATAGGAGGGAAGGACTGATGAGATATTTGAGATCTCATGAAACCAACTTTTTTTTGTGTCAAAGTCACTGTTGTGGAGACAATATATATTTTACAGAAAGACTTTTTTCTCATTATTTTGTCCAAAATAGCTTGGTGTGTCACTCAAATAACCTATTTTCAAATAGTGATTACTAAAGAACAGAATGAGGTGGAATCATTTTTTTTCCTAATGAAAGAATGGAATCCAATCTTTCATATGGTACGCCAAATGTTTACATAGTCATAGCAGTGACCGCAAGACCGCTGTGGTTGAAATGGGCCGAGTTTTATATTTCTTATTTTTCAAAATGCAGGTCAATTTAAGTAAAATTTTCTTGTTTTGTTGGCAGATCCATCCATCCATCCATTTTCTTAACCACTAGTAAATTTGCTTATTAGTGAGTAATAATTTTCTTATTTTACTATATTTTTTTAAATTACATTTCTACTGTACATAAGTATTCTAATTTTTTAAATCCTGTTTTTGTGTTTTTTATGAGCTAGAAGCCAAAATAATGTAAAAATAAACAAATAATTTATATAATATAACATATTTATTAATTTAGTTGTTTATTTTTACTGAAAGTGCTTCTCAATTATAACAGCACTATATACACTGTATGTATGTAATGATGTATGGATGTATATAATATGTGTACAATATGTTTACTTGGTAGGCCTTACATATAATTACATGATAACTCTGTATTGATCCACAACAATATTATTTTTATTTTATTTGTATTGTAAACACAAATGTATTGTCTTGTGTATTCCCCTCTACTTGTAGGTACATCAACGTTCAGCGGAGCGTCTTCGAGATCTGTGCTGTGCAAATCGTGGTACCTTTATCAAGGTTGGACAGCACCTTGGTGCTCTCGATTATCTCCTTCCACAAGAGTACACATCCACGCTGAAGGTACTCCATAGTCGAGCTCCTCAGAGCAGCATGGATGAGATTGAGCAGGTCATCAGAGAGGACCTTGGCAAGGAGGTAAAAATAATAATAATAATAATGTTGTAAATCAAAGGTTAACAACGTGGCAGGCACTAGGGAGCACCCAAGGACCACTTGATTAGCCCGCCGGCCTTTTCTAAATATAGTTATAATAATATAGTAATGTTTTCTTCCTGTTGTAATTCCTCTTTATTAGGGCTGGGCAATTTTGCCTAAAAATAAAATCTCAGATTTTTTAACAAAAATAAAGTAACCATATTTCTTCTCTTGGAATCAATGTGCAAAACTTCTATCTTGAATCAAATACTTCTGGAAATGTAAATCTATGTGTTGATAAAGTAGAAAAGTAAAACTTTTTGGGTTAACTTTGTTTTAAAAGGTAAACAGTGCTACTTGTGTCCCTCAATATGACGCAAATAATCATCACATTTTGGCTTTCATGTAGGAACCAAGGTCTGATCTTGTCATCCCCTTCAACTGTCTGCTGATTTTACAAGTACAAGTACTGTTATGTAAATTGAGGGGGCTGTTTTGCCATGACTACAATTTCCTTTTATCGTTATTTGATTGGCCAGTCCCCGGTGTAAGAAAGTCTTGACCTGCCGTAAATCAGCTATTTTACTGTGATTAGTCCGTTTGACTAAATTCACCCCCTTTTATAGATCTCCTTTCACTTTTCAATTTGTTTTGTCACTGAAAATAGGCATTACCAGCCCACTATACTACATTTCATAAGGATTTTATGTCGCAGACGACGCAGAGGCTGGTAAGTGGCAGGTGAAAGTTAACTTGTCTTTCATAACGGTAAGTGCTTGCAAGGCGAGTCCGTCTTGACGTGATAGCGTACATGTTGCGACCACGCAGCAACATAATCGTGCACATTTGTGCTATTAACATAAGCTTGTAAATGTATATAAGCAATCAGGATAAAATATCTAATTTACAGCAGGCTAAAGAATTCCTCGCTCCGGCGATTGACCAATATTAGAGCCGATCAGAGCAAAAATATCGCTAGCATTTGAGTTGACAGTCACAACAAAATAACCACTGCCTAAACAAATGGCGTGGGGCAACTTGAGCAATATACCGGTACTTGCGGCTAGGTAGCAGTAGCACATACCTGGGTTCTCCCGTTCAGCAAGTGGTGAAATCGAGTCTTCCTTACTGTATACATGGGTGCCATATCATTAGTGAGGTGCAACATGTCCGCTTTGGTAATCGCTCTTATTGTGCCTCTTTCTTGCCATACGTGCTTCCTTGTGTAAATGACTTATCCACGGTAACATAGTAAACTTTTTTTTTTCGCGAGAGTTTGTTTACTGTTGTTGAGTTCCTCCCGTATGGAGTGTGTGAGGACACGACTGGCAGAGCTAACGCTACGAAAGCCCATGGGGGCGAAAGCCGCGGGCGCGGCGCAACGAAAGGGGGAACAAAACATTGATGTTATAAAAAATTTTAATCGTTCACAACAAAACTCAAATTAATTTTAAAAAGTCGATTTATCAACCAGCCCTACTCCTTATTGCTATGTTTATGCAAGCATTAGTTTAGTGTTCAGTTCGTTTATTTGACACCAGATACGTTGTTAGACAACTAAGGGGTCCTTTGGGGTGCCATTTTTAGTCAGTCAGTTTATTGAACAGCAAAGGGTCCTAAAACTAACTAAAAAAATTCCCGCGGAAATTTTGAATGGGACTGCTGACTTTTGTAAATGAGCTGAACAGTTTAAAAATTTAAACCACTGGAATCGCTCAAGAAATGTGGAAGTTAACCATAATCAACATCAACTAAAAGTATCTCACTGTCCCTGAAAATGTATTTAAAAAAATGTAAATGAGCTGAACAGTTTAAAATTTAAATGACTGGAATCGGTCAAGAAATGTGGAAGTTAACCATAATCAAAAAATATGTCACTGTCACTTTAAGAGCGCACACAGATTTTTGACTTGGAGCCGTCACGCGCCCCACATTCCATTGAGATTGCATGAGAGAAGTACCCCTTCAACAAAAGCCTCTCGCGACTTAACGGTTGAAGATACAGATTCAAGAAATGACTCGTTAGAACGGCAAGGGTTTGGGGAACACGAGCATGTTCTCATTTTCTTAATCGGATAAAAAATGACCAAATGAGAGCAGGTTGAAAACTTATGATTTATCAGAAATGGAGAGAGGAAGGCGCCTGAAATTAACATGTAAAAGACAGGGGAATTAGTCCGACTTCTCTTGCTTAAGGTGAAAATAAAGGTACTAAATGACACCTTAGCCAAATAAAAGTTAGTTTGTCTGAAAGAAGACACTCGTGACTACAAAATGTGAGAATTTGATGTCTAGTGAGCAAAGATTGTGGCCATGGTGACGAGTTGAAGTGATGTCACGCACCCACATTGCATTGAGATTGAATTAGAGACGCACACCTCAAAGAAGAGCCTCCCACGACTTAACTCTTCAAGATACAGATTCAAGAAATGGCTCGTTAGAACGGCAAGGGTTTGGGGAACATGAGCATGTTCTCATTTTTTTAATCGGATGAAAAATGACCAAATGAGAGCAGGTTGAAAACTTATGATTTATCCGAAATGAAGAGGAAAAAGTCGCCCAAATTAACATGGGAGAGATAGGCGAGAGAGTCCAACTTCTACTCGCTTAAAGGGAAAATAAAGGTACTCAATGACACCTTAGCCAAATAAAAGTTAGTTTGTCTGAAAGAAGACACTCGTGACTACAAAATGTGAGAATTTGACGTCTAGTGAGAAAAGATTGTGGCCATGGTGACGAGTTGAAGTGAAATTTTTTCAAATACATTATTTGGTTCCCGGCACTGGATGGCTAATTAGCCAACAGAGTGTGTGAGAAAGCTAATTCAGTCACTGTCTTTGAACCCGCACGGGGGGGGGGGGGGGGATGGGGAGCTTTCATTCCTTAAAAAAGATTTCGACACTGAGCTAAAGATGGGAAAAATTCCTACAAAATGAGCTAAAATTCGTATCGGTCGGACAACGTATGCGCGCGCAGCGTGTCTTGGAAAAAGGTGCTTGATGTGTGATTTTTCTCTTCCCTTTTCCCATTCATTCCCAATGGGGAGTTAATTTGGGAGTTTTTGGGGAATAGCGTCGCCATGGTAACTGGGAATTCTTAGAAAAATAATAGCGCAGCGAGTCAGATCGAGCCGCATCGTTTGATACCTCATTTGTGCCGGTGCGATGTACGGTACGGGCCGCATTTTAGCGGAAAAATCGCTGGAATAATAAAAAAAAATTAAATAAACTAGAAAAATTCCCGCGGAAATTTTGAATGGGACTGCTGACTCTTTGGTAATGAGCTGAACAGTTTAAAATTTAAACCACTGGAATCGCTCAAGAAATGTGGAAGTTAACCATAATCAACATCAACTAAAAGTATCTCACTGTCCCTGAACATGTATTTAAAAAAATGTAAATGAGCTGAACAGTTTAAAATTTAAACGACTGGAATCGGTCAAAAAATGTGGAAGTTAACTATAATCAACATCAACTAAAAGTATCTTACTGTCCCTTTAAGAAACATGCACATTCACGCACGCACATTTGACTTGGAGACGTCACGCGCCCCACATTCCATTGAGATTGCATGAGAGAAGCACCCCTTGAACAAAAGCCTCTCACGACTTAACGGTTGAAGATACAGATTCAAGAAATGGCTCGTTAGAACGGCAAGGGTTTGGGGAACACGAGCATGTTCTCATTTTCTTAATCGGATAAAAAATGACCAAATGAGAGCAGGTTGAAAACTTATGATTTATCAGAAAGCAGTCCTCTCCATCCGCATGTTGACAGCATCCCACAGCAACCGCGCAAGCACCGGCATCCCATCGCTGTCACTGAGGTGTACCTTCCAGACATGATCAGAAATAAATATTATATATCTGCAAACATACTTTTGATAGGAGGAGCACTAATAAAATGTTTGTTTGTTTTTTGCAACAACTAATGTACTTACCCCGTCTCTACACCACAAGTGAAGCTGTGACAGCGGGAAGTGGCCAGCAACAGATAGGTAGCGAATACCTACAGTAACAAAGAAAAAAAACATTATTAGTTCAAGAGTCCCGCTAAGACACACCAATCAGATCAGGAGGTGACGTAAAGAAAAGTAGAACTTTGTGTGTGAAAACAATTTTCAACATGGAACGTACCCATAAGTGCTGCCACCCGGTGGTACTCCTGGCGTAAAAGGTCCTGCTGGGCCAGCTCGACGGTCAGACGAGGGGGGAAGTCCAGGACAACAACCTGCACAAAGTTTAAAAAAGTAAAATATACATCTGGAGCAAGATGAACTTTCATTAATATTCATCAACTGCTTAACTACGGGAAAAGGCTGAAATGTATTTTAAACAGAACATATTTGACATATCATGCAAGTACATACTTGAAATGTAAATGTATGAACTATATGAAGGAAATGTGTGAACTTACGTTGGGCCAGCGGCTGCAGACGGTGCGCAAGAACTGGCCAAAGTCAGCCGCTGCCTCAGCGATGGGGCGGCCCAAGTTGTTGCTGGGAGCCAAAATGCAGACCGCCTCGGGTGACCGAGGCAGAACAGCTTTCAGCACCTCAGCACGCAACTCGGAGGCACTGGCACCCGGGGTGGACATCACGCCAAAAGAGAAATGTCCCTCCGGTAGCTTCACAACCCCATCGGCAATGGCTCGCAGGTGGGAGTCACCAACAACCAGGACAAACTATTAAAGAAAAAAAAAAAAGAAGAAGTAATTGAATTTTTTTTTTTTTAAGTATTTAAAAAATAAAAAAAAAAGACAAATGAAGGTTAATTTGTTTTACAGGCAGTTTATTATAAAACATACCTTGTTGTCCTGGTTCAGTGATGGAATGACCAGTTTGTGCCTCCGCCCAGTCACAGTTGAAACTGGCCATTCCCGAACTCTGTGGCGCCAGCCAGTGCCTCTGCCTAAAATGATGCACACACAGAATACCATGTCAAGTCTCACAACTTAAATTGCTGACAAAGCACAGTACAAGTTACACTTTGAGTGTATATGAACCTGCAAAATATTGGAATTTCTAAAATAATCGATTGTAAAACTGCTGCAGAAGCAATTAAAATAAAATGATGACTGACCTGGTACCAGAGCCTTGGCACCAACAGAGGACACCTAAAACATAGACATTACAATTGTAGGCATGTGCAGTCACCTTAATGCAGAGTAAAAAGCAAACATAGGTTGTAATGCTTAAGTTAGTTTCAATGAAAATTGACCAGGTCTTTTCTACATACAAGTGATGTTAATTCAGGCCAGGTTTATTAATGAAATTATTAATCACGAAAGAGATTCAAGGACTTAACTGATACTTTTGTTTGTGTCTGAAATACAGTCACAATTGATCAAATTTGGTAGAATTTTCTGATCAAATACATGAGCAAAAAGGCAGCAGATTGTACCAGCCTAACTTCACAACAGCACCATCTACTGATAAATGTAATGTACTCCAACTACTGTCAAGTGTTAAAACAATTATTGGCTTGACATTATCATTTCAACTGTTCCTCCCACAGTCATGCAATAGACCATGTCTGCAGTTATTAAATATAACGTGAAATATCTGTGTCCAGGATAGGCATCTCACAAGTTTTTGATCAATGTTAGTGAGTTTATTTTAGACATCAGTAGTTTGAAAACTTCTTAGAATATTTGAAATCTTGTAGAAAACAGACTTCATCAAAATTCTATTCAGAATTATTTTGACATGAATAAAGCACTGCACAAATCACATGTCATACACTCTATATTCGTAAAACTGTGCCCCGATGAAGACAAGCTTGTGTTTAAACACGTTGGTAGTCCATTTTTAATAAAGGATTTTTTAACATTACTAATGAGTGTCTTGCATAAACAGACTGCTTTTTACACAAGCCTTTTAAGCTAATTTTTCTGCCTGATTCTATATTTGTAGCCTGAAATATTGTGTATTGCACATTAACAAAGAATTCAATAGAGGTAAAGTACATGCTGGGGTGCGCTGTTTGGCCTCAGTTCCAGAGCAGCAAGGTCCAGCTTCTTCCATTGGCGCTTGGCTGCCTCTGAACGCTTCCCCTTCCGCGGCATGCTGCTACAGCAAAGAAAAAAAACTTGCCATGACAAAGTCAAAAGTAAAGATTCAACATCAAATTTGTACTTAATCTCAGATGTGTATGAAGCATTAAAAGCGTACACTTCCGAAATCCCTCATTGGCGCCGCTTCGCTACACCGTCGACACGCCACTCAAACCCCCCCCCCCCCCCCCCCGTCGACGACAGACGAGACAAAAGCCTTACTGTATATTGTAGCAACGAGAGATGTACACAATTGAGATTTAGAGCCTACTCAAACTTTTCTTAGTTTTTTTTACTGCACATTAAAACTTTAATGTAACATCTGCTAGCTCTTTGCTAGCGCTAGCAGGTGCAGCTAGCATGTAGGCTACCATCTCTAGCACTTAACTTTTCCGATCTTGTTAAAACAGCAACATAACGTTCAAACACATCAAATACGTTTCAATACATCGCCAGTATTAACGTGATGTAGTTTAGGATGGGGAAAACTTGCAAAATCACACTTATTTAGCATTATTCACCAGACTACAAACAATTGCCTTGCAACTTACCTCAGACGAGATGAAATGGGAGGAGTAGGTTCTCGAGAAACTTCTAATTGGTGTCATTAAAGCGTCTCTCATTGGCCACAGCACAGACAAGCAGAAAACGAACCAATCAGGGAAAAGAGAGAAGACTAGATCCAACTATCATCAAGATTGGTTGCATTCCATTGAGATTGTATGACAGACGCACCCCTGGAACAAAAGCCTCTCACGACTTAACTCTTCAAGATACAGATTCAAGAAAGGGCTCGTTAGAACGGCAAGGGTTTGGGGAACACGAGCATGTTCTCATTTTCTTAATCGGATAAAAAATGACCAAATGAGAGCAGGTTGAAAACTTATGATTTATCAGAAATGGAGAGAGGAAGGCGCCTGAAATTAACATGTAAAAGACAGGCGAATTAGTCCGACTTCTCTTGCTTAAGGTGAAAATAAAGGTACTAAATGACACCTTAGCCAAATAAAAGTTAGTTTGTCTGAAAGAAGACACTCGTGACTACAAAATGTGAGAATTTGACGTCTAGTGACAAAAGATTGTTGCCATGGTGACGAGTTGAAGTGACGTCACGCACCCACATTGCATTGAGATTGAATGAGAGACGCACACCTCAAAGAAGAGCCTCTCACGACTTAACGGTTGAAGATACAGATTCAAGAAATGGCTCGTTAGAACGGCAAGGGTTTGGGGAACACGAGCATGTTCTCATTTTCTTAATCGGATAAAAAATGACCAAATGAGAGCAGGTTGAAAACTTATGATTTATCAGAAATGGAAAGAGGAAGGCGCCTGAAATTAACATGGCAGAGATAGGCGAGCTGGTCCGACTTGTCCGAGCTTAAAGGGAAAATAAAGGTACTTAATGACACCTTAACCAAATAAAAGTTAGTTTGTCTGAAAGAAGACACTCGTGACTACAAAATGTGAGAATTTGACGTCTAGTGACAAAAGATAGTGGCCATGGTGACGAGTTGAAGTGAAATTTTTTCAAATACATTATTTGGTTCCCGGCACTGGATGGCTAATTAGCCAACAGAGTGTGTGAGAAAGCTAATTCAGCCACTGTCTTTGAACCCGAACAGGGGGGGGGGCTTTCATTCCTTAAAAAAGATTTTGACACTGAGCTAAAGATGGGAAAAATTCCTACAAAATGAGCTAAAATTCGTATCGGTCGGATAACGTATGCGCGCGCAGCGTGTCTTGGAAAAAGGTGCTTGAAGTGTGATTTTTTTCCCATTCATTCCCAGTGGGGAGTTAATTTGGGAGTTTTTTGGGAATAGCGTCGCCATGGTAACTGGGAATTCTTAGAAAAATAATAGCGCAGCGAGTCAGATCGAGCCGCATCGTTTGATACCTCATTTGTGCCGGTGCGATGTACGGTACGGGCCGCATTTTAGCGGAAAAATCGTGGAATAATATATAATAATAATATTAACAACAAGAAAAATAAACCACTGTCCTAGGTAGAATAACAATATGTGCCTGCTTGCTTCGCAAGCAGCCGCTTCGCAGTCCCATAATAACAACAAGAAAAATAAACCACTGTCCTAGGTAGAATAACAATATGTGCCTGCTTGCTTCGCAAGCAGCCGCTTCGCAGTCCCATAATAACAACAAGAAAAATAAACCACTGTCCTAGGTAGAATAACAATATGTGCCTGCTTGCTTCGCAAAGCAGTCCCATAATAATAACTAGAAAAATTCCCGCGGAAATTTTGAATGGGACTGCTGACTCTTTGGTAATGAGCTGAACAGTTTAAAATTTAAACCACTGGAATCGCTCAAGAAATGTGGAAGTTAACCATAATCAACATCAACTAAAAGTATCTTACTGTCCATAAAAAAATGTAAATGAGCTGAACAGTTTAAAATTTAAACCACTGGAATCGCTCAAGAAATGTGGAAGTTAACTATAATCAACATCAACTAAAAGTATCTTACTGTCTCTTTAAGAAACATGCACATTCACACACGCACATTTGACTTGGAGCCGTCACGCGCCCCACATTCCATTGAGATCGCATGAGAGAAGCACCCCTTCAACAAAAGCCTCTCACGACTTAACGGTTGAAGATACAGATTCAAGAAATGGCTCGTTAGAACGGCAAGGGTTTGGGGAACACGAGCATGTTCTCATTTTCTTAATCGGATAAAAAATGACCAAATGAGAGCAGGTTGAAAACTTATGATTTATCAGAAATGGAGAGAGGAAGGCGCCTGAAATTAACATGTACAAGACAGGCGAATTAGTCCGACTTCTCTTGCTTAAGGTGAAAATAAAGGTACTAAATGACACCTTAGCCAAATAAAAGTTAGTTTGTCTGAAAGAAGACACTCGTGACTACAAAATGTGAGAATTTGACGTCTAGTGACAAAAGATTGTTGCCATGGTGACGAGTTGAAGTGACGTCACGCACCCACATTGCATTGAGATTGAATGAGAGACGCACACCTCAAAGAAGAGCCTCTCACGACTTAACGGTTGAAGATACAGATTCAAGAAATGGCTCGTTAGAACGGCAAGGGTTTGGGGAACACGAGCATGTTCTCATTTTTTTAATCGGATGAAAAATGACCAAATGAGAGCAGGTTGAAAACTTATGATTTATCAGAAATGAAGAGCGAAAGGCGCCTGAATTTAACATGGAAGAGATAGGCGAGTTCATCCGACTTGTCCTCGCATAAAGTGAAAATAAAGGTACTAAATGACACCTTAGCCAAATAAAAGTTAGTTTGTCTGAAAGAAGACACTCGTGACTACAAAATGTGAGAATTTGATGTCTAGTGAGCAAAGATTGTGGCCATGGTGATGAGTTGAAGTGAAACTTTTGGAAGTACATTTATTTGTTCCCGCCACTCTAAAGTTAATTGCTCCACTCTGGCACTTGCAATACACAACAATGGGAGAAGGCTATTTGTCTGCTGTTTGCTCACTGTCTTTGAACCCGCACAGAGGGGAGAGCTTACATTCCTTAAAAAAGATTTCGACACTGAGCTAAAGATGGGAAAAATTCCTACAAAATGAGCTAAAATTCGTATCGGTCGGATAACGTATGCGCGCGCAGCGTGTCTTGGAAAAAGGTGCTTGAAGTGTGATTTTTCCCCATTCATTCCCAATGGGGAGTTAATTTGGGAGTTTTTTGGGAATAGCGTCGCCAAGGTAACTGGGAATTCTTAGAAAAATAATAGCGCAGCGAGTCAGATCGAGCCACATCGTTTGATACCTCATTTGTGCCGGTGCGATGTACGGTACGGGCCGCATTTTAGCGGAAAAATCGCTGGAATAATATATAATAATAATAACTAGAAAAATTCCCGCGGAAATTTTGAATGGGACTGCTGACTCTTTGGTAATGAGCTGAACAGTTTAAAATTCAAACCACTGGAATCGCTCAAGAAATGTGGAAGTTAACCATAATCAACATCAACTAAAAGTATCTCACTGTCCCTGAAAATGTATTTTAAAAAATGTAAATGAGCTGAACATTTTAAAATTTAAATGACTGGAATCGGTCAAGAAATGTGGAAGTTAACCATAATCTAAAAATATGTCACTGTCACTTTAAGAGCACATACATTTTTGACTTGGAGACGTCACGCGCCCCACATTCCATTGAGATCGCATGAGAGAAGCACCCCTTGTACAAAAGCCTCTCACGACTTAACGGTTGAAGATACAGATTCAAGAAATGGCTCGTTAGAACGGCAAGGGTTTGGGGAACACGAGCATGTTCTCATTTTCTTAATCGGATAAAAAATGACCAAATGAGAGCAGGTTGAAAACTTATGATTTATCAGAAATGGAGAGAGGAAGGCGCCTGAAATTAACATGTACAAGACAGGCGAATTAGTCCGACTTCTCTTGCTTAAGGTGAAAATAAAGGTACTAAATGACACCTTAGCCAAATAAAAGTTAGTTTGTCTGAAAGAAGACACTCGTGACTACAAAATGTGAGAATTTGACGTCTAGTGACAAAAGATCGTTGCCATGGTGACGAGTTGAAGTGACGTCACGCACCCACATTGCATTGAGATTGAATGAGAGAAGCACCCCTTCAACAAAAGCCTCTCGCGACTTAACGGTTGAAGATACAGATTCAAGAAAGGGCTCGTTAGAACGGCAAGGGTTTGGGGAACACGAGCATGTTCTCATTTTCTTAATCGGATAAAAAATGACCAAATGAGAGCAGGTTGAAAACTTATGATTTATCTGAAATGGAGAGAGGAAGGCGCTTGAAATTAACATGGCAGAGATAGGCCAGTTGGTCCGACTTGTCCGAGCTTAAAGGGAAAATAAAGGTACTAAATGACACCTTAACCAAATAAAAGTTAGTTTGTCTGAAAGAAGACACTCGTGACTACAAAATGTGAGAATTTGACGTCTAGTGACAAAAGATTGTGGCAGTGGTGACGAGTTGAAGTGAAATTTTTTCTAATACATTATTTGGTTCCCGGCACTGGATGGCTAATTAGCCAACAGAGTGTGTGAGAAAGCTAATTCAGCCACTGTCTTTGAACCCGAACAGGGGGGGGGGGCTTTCATTCCTTAAAAAAGATTTCGACACTGAGCTAAAGATGGGAAAAATTCCTACAAAATGAGCTAAAATTCGTATCGGTCGGATAACGTATGCGCGCGCAGCGTGTCTTGGAAAAAGGTGCTTGAAGTGTGATTTTTTTCCCATTCATTCCCAATGGGGAGTTAATTTGGGAGTTTTTTGGGAATAGCGTCGCCAAGGTAACTGGGAATTCTTAGAAAAATAATAGCGCAGCGAGTCAGATCGAGCCGCATCGTTTGATACCTCATTTGTGCCGGTGCGATGTACGGTACGGGCCGCATTTTAGCGGAAAAATCGCTGGAATAATATATAATAATAATATTAACAAGAAAAATAAACCACTGTCCTAGGTAGAATAACAATATGTGCCTGCTTGCGAAGCGCGGAGCAGCAGCGCAGCAGCGCAGCAGCGCAAGCAGTCCCATAATAACAACAAGAAAAATAAACCACTGTCCTAGGTAGAATAACAATATGTGCCTGCTTGCTTCGCAAAGCAGTCCCATAACAAGAAAAATAAACCACTGTCCTAGGTAGAATAACAATATGTGCCTGCTTGCTTCGCAAAGCAGTCCCATAACAAGAAAAATAAACCACTGTCCTAGGTAGAATAACAATATGTGCCTGCTTGCTCCGCGCGGAGCAGCAGCGCACAGCTGCTGCTCTGCAAGCAGTCCCATAACAAGAAAAAAAATAAACCACTGTCCTAGGTAGAATAACAATATGTGCCTGCTTGCTTCGCAAGCAGTCCCATAATAACAACAAAAATAAACCACTGTCCTAGGTAGAATAACAATATGTGCCTGCTTGCTTCGCAAGCAGTCCCATAATAACAACAAAAATAAACCACTGTCCTAGGTAGAATAACAATATGTGCCTGCTTGCTCCGCAAGCAGTCCCATAATAAACCACTGTCCTAGGTAGAACAACAATATGTGCCTGCTTGCGAAGCGCGTAGCAGCAGCAAAGCTTTAGATTTACAGGGTGGGACAAAAGTAGGGTTACAGTTACTTCATGATCTGTTTCACCTTAAAAATTATGGTTTAGATATGTATTACAGAAAATAATATTGAACATTTATTCAAGGCAAATTGCATCACATTGCATCACCAAATGTAGCACATTGGTAACATAAACGTAGCACAGGCAGGCCGCAACATTCGCACGCTGCCTGAGGAACTGAACAAGATGTAACACCTGTTTAAAACGTGTATACACATATTTACTTATCATCATGTTGCAGTATGTGTTTTTTCTGTTACTTTTTAAATAATTATATTGTCTCTATCAGCGGTCACTAAACTTTTTGAAGCTGAGAGCTACTTGTTCAGTGATTAAGGTAAAAGGCTACCAGTTTGAAACACACATCTGAAATAATATATTTTTTAATTTCTGTATTTATAATGTATAATATAATTATAACTTGTTCTCTAAGCAAGCAAAACAATATATATATTTTTTTTATCTGAAAAAAATGAAGCACCCACAAAAATGGGCTAAATACGAGTCTGGCTTACATACAGTATATACTGTATATATATATATATATATATATAATATATAATATATATATAATATATTATATATATATATATACTGTATATATGTTTATATATATGGCTCCCATCTCTATGGTGTTTACCGCCACCTGCAGTGGCGGAGTTGCGTCTCAGTATTCGCAAAAGAAGAACAGATGCAATCGGTCATAAGTCGCATGTCCGTTTTGCACATTTGCAGTAAATTCGCTTAAAAATTTGACACAATTGGATGGAAACCTGACTAGTGATACAAGTGCAAAAGTCCTGATGCGTCAGTACTTTTTTTCTAATTATAGTGCGAAGTTGTACAAATTATACTGCATTGCTTGGCCTGCAAGAATGTTGTTTTCTTTCTGAACTTTCCAATGGATGCATGGTTGTAGCGGAGCGGCTCCGTCCAGACACTTGACCACAGAGACGCTAGCACACATCATGCACCCACATCACAGTTCAACATTCATTCCTCCAGAACAAAATGTTATTTAAATATATATATAAAATGGTACCATGGGCTGCCCAGGGGGATGGGCTAAACAAATAAAAAGAGCCCTTGGTGAAAGGTTCAGTTAGTAGGTGTTGAGAAGGAAGCTACCGTGAGTAGAAAACGTTTGTACATTAGACCCAACTGAACTCTTGGATGTTACTGACGAACTCCATTTAATGTTTTTGCGCATAAATTTTTTGTAAATAGTATTTTTGAGTTTTTGACCTTTTTGGCTATGTTTTGGAACTTTTTTGTAAATATCCACATGCTGCACCGTGGGAGGTTTTGCACAATAAATGACTTATTTTCCTTTCAGCCTTTCCCTTTCGGGGGTCGCTACAGCGAATCAGTTGCCTCCATCTAACCCTGTCCTCTGCATCCTCTGCTTTCACACCAACTACCTTCATGTCCTCTTTAACTACATCCATAAACCTCCTCTTTGGTCTTCCTCTAGACCTTCTGCCTGGCATTTGGAAACACAGCATCCTTCTGCCAATATACTCACTATCTCTCCTCTGGATATTTCCAAACCATCGCAGTCTGGCCTCTCTGACTGACTATCGCCAAAGCCTCTAACGTGCTGTCCCTCTGATGTACTCATTCCTGATTCTATCCATCCTGGTCACTCCCAAATAGAACCTCAGCATCTCCATCTCTGCCACCTCCAGCTCTGCCCCCTGTCTTTTCCTCAGTGGCACTGTCTCCAGACGAAACAACATCGCTTGTCTCACCACAGTTTTATAAACCTTTCCTTTCATTTTAGCTGAAACTCTTTTATCACACATCACACCTGATATTTTTCTTCACCTGTTCCAGCCTGCCTACACATGCTTCTTCACTTCTTTTCTCCACACTTTATTGCTGGACTGTTAACCCTAAATACTTAAACTCCTCCACCTCTTGGTCTCTTCTCCCTGTAACCTCACTCTTCCACTTGGGTCAATCCCATTCACACACAGATACTCTTGCTACGACTAACCTTCATTCCCCTCCTTTCCAGGGCAAACCTTCACGCCTCTAACTTCTCCTCCACCCGTTCCCTGCTCTCACAATGTCATCTGCAAACATCATAGTCCATGGAGATTCCTGTCTAACCTCATCTGTCATCAGAGGGGAGATCAGAGCTGATCCCTGATGTAGTCCCACTTCCACTTTGAACTCCTTTGTCACACCTACAGCACAACTCACCACTGTCTTACAGTCCTCATACATGTCCTGTACCACTTGAACATACTACTCTGCCACTCCAGACTTCCTCATACAAAACCACAGTTCCTCTCTGGGCACCCTGTAATAAGCTTTCTTTCTTTCTTATCTACAAAGACACAATGCAGCTCCTTCTGACCTTCTCTGTACTTCTCTATCAACATCCTCAAAGCAAACTGCATCTGTGGTACTCTTTTTTTTTTTTTTTTTTTTTTTTTGGGCATGAAACCATTCTGCTGCTCACAAATGTTCACCTCTGCCCTCAGTTTAGCTTCAACTACTCTTTCCCATAGCTTCATTGAGTGGCTCATTAGCTTTATTCCTCTGTAGTTGCCACAACTCTGCACGTCTCCCTTGTTCTTAAAAATGGGCACCAGCACACTTCTCCTCCATTTCTCAGGCATCTTCTCACTATCTAAGATCCTGTTGAACAATCCAGTCAGAAATTCTACTGCTACCTCTCCTAGACACTTTCATTCATCCACAGGTATATCATCAGGAGCAAGTGCCTTTCCACACTTCATCCTCTTCAATGCCCTTCTCACGTTATCCTTACTAATCTTTGCTACTTCCTGGCCCACAACAGTCACCTCTTCTCTCATTTTCTTCATTCATCGACTCTTCAAAGTCCTCTTTACATCTTCCCATCACACTACTGGCATCTGTCAACACACTTCCATCCCTATTCTTTATTACCCTAACTTGCTACACATCCTTCCTATCTCTGTCTCTTTGCCTTGCCAACCTGTATAGATCAGTCTCTCCCTCCTTACTATCCAACCTAGCATACAAGTCATCGTAAGACCCTTGTTTGGCCTTTGCCACTTCTATTTTCACCCTACGCTGCATTTCCCTGTACTCCTGTCTATTTTCTTCAGTCATCTCAGTGTCCCATTTCTTCTTAGCTAACCTCTTTCTCTGGATCCACTTCTGCACCTCCTCATTCCAACACCAAGTCTCCTTATTTCATTTACTTCCAGATGACACACCAAGGACTGTCCTACCTGTCTCCCTGATCACATTTGCTGTAGTTGTCCAGCCATCTGAAAGCATCTCCTGACCATCCAGAGCGTGTCTCAACTCCTTACTGAAAGTCATACAACACTCTTCCTTTTTCAGCTTCCACCATTTCGTCCTCTGCTCTGCCTTTGCTGCCTTTGTCTTCCTCACCACCAGAGTCATCTTACACACTACCATCTGATGCTGTCTGGCTACACTCTCACCTACCACTACTTTGCAGTCACTGATCTCCTTCAGATTACACCGTCTACACAAGATGGAGTCTACATGTGTACTCCTACCTCCACTCTTGTAGGTCACCCTATGTTCCTGCCTCTTCTAGAAGAAAGTATTTCACATACAGACGCTCCCCACCTTACGAACGAGTTACGTTCCCGACGATCGTTTATAAGGTGAATTTGTTCGTAAGTTGCTTCAGTGCTATATTTTGTATTATAATTTATGTTTAAAGCCTATATAAGTATATTGAAGGTTTATATAAGTATGTTTAAGGCTTGTACAAGTAACCTGCATTGGTTTGTACTGAAAAAAACTTAATAAAATGGAGAGAATACTGTACTGTACTACGTATGTTAGAGAGAGAGCGCGAGAGACACACACACAGTATGTACATGTACGTAATAAGATATATAAAATGAAGTTTAACTTACTTTTGGAAGATGTACTCGATGCTTAAGGAGATGATGGAGGAGGAGGAAGAGGAGGATTTTATATCATGAGAGATTCTTCGTCGTCGCTGGAATCGGCTTCAAAAGTTATTTCCTGCTTCATGGGGACCGGCGTTTATTCCTCCTCCTCCTCGCCACGTTGCTCAGCCTCCAATGAGCGCTCACAGCGCCAATCGTCGGTATTAGCGGCGGAAAGAAGCACTACGCACAATACAAAATCTAACTTACAGCATTTCTTTCCGAACATTTTTCGACATACTGTACGCGCAGAAATGTTCGTATGTACCGTTGTTCGTAACTCGAATGTTCGTAAGTAGGGGAGCGTCTGTATATATAACACAGTATAGCACAATAAATGACATTGGTGCATATTTTTTTGACTATGCCATTTATTTCGAGGAGGTTTAAAAGAACCCTGCAACAATGGTGAATAGAATAGTTGTGCATAATAAAGACATCACTGAAGTACTTTAAGCCTAAATCACCCTAATGCTAGACATGTCAGCAATAGCATAGAGTCTAGATCTAACATTTGGGTCAACAGTTGGACATTCTTGATGTGTAAAATGTAAATACAACAGAAAATATTTTTTGCAAATCCTTTTCAACATGTATTCAATTGAATACACTACAAATACAATGTATTTAATGTTTTTGGCAGATATTCACTCATTTCGGGTTTGTAGTTAGTTTGGGAGAAAATAAATGGACCTTTTAGGTATTCTGAGGCCAAAGGCAAAATCATACTTTATATTCTAACAGTAACTTATTTGTGGCACAAAAAAAAAATCACTAAGTTTAAAACGAGTCGTTTTAAATTCTCTTTCATTTTTTTTTTTTATCTCTGTCTATGAATGTCCCTTTCCTCAGTTAATCTGGATGTGTTTTTCTGCATGTAAAATACTGTACCATTGTTTCTTCCATTCATTTTTGTGTTTTTGCACATCAATAAATACCTTACATGCATATAACCATTTTCACCCTTGACCCCCCCCAAAAAACACCTCTGAAATCTGACTCACACAACAGCCAACTTGTTTTTATTTATTATTTTTTTATTTTTTTAGAGCTCAGTATTTTTCATTCGGTAATTTTACTGATTTGACATGTCATCATCATTGCTCTCTTTTTTATTTATTTTTATTTTGTATGTGTGCGTGCGTATGAGTGTGTACTCATTAGTTCACCTAAAACCTATTAAAAATCCCATACCGTTCACCTAAACCGAATACTTCAGAATCCAGCTAGAGTCGTGAGGTTGTCAGGAGACCCGAGGAAGGATCAATGAAAGGAAAGGGAAATCCAGCACTGACCAGACATTACCTACTACCCACCGGGTTACCAACCAGAGTCTTTCACCAACCCCAGAAACATCTAAATTCTGACAAATTAGGGAGACCTCAAGAGACCAAAGGAGAGACTGAGGAAAGGAAGGAAGGATAGATGAAGCAGAGTGAGATCCACAGACATCAGCCTTCACCGATTCAACGACCAGAGGAAGAAGCAGATTGTGTTTGAATTTCGATAGATGCTGGTGTGGTGGATCTGGCATGCATGATAACCTCCACCAGAGAGGGGAACCGTCGACCCCGGCCAGGACACAGAAAACAGAAAAGGAAGGAAAAAGAGCATCCAGATAACCTTTGTATAGTTAAGTACCTCAGCTTTGAGGAACTGACCCGTTTTTTTCCTGTTGTAAAATATCTGACCTGTTTTGGAGAAGATTCTCTCAGGAAGGACTGACATTGCTACAATGCATCCAGCATCAAGCAGTAACAAGAAGCACGATTGTCACTTTCATTGATATCATAAAATGTTTTGCTTGTTTTTTTTCCCCTTGCGGACAAGCGTGTCTCACTTCCTAGAGACTATACAATGTTTTCTGACATTAGTCATGCTTTTTTAGCACCCACAATGTTGTTGGTTTATAGCAGCATATACTGTAGATACTGTAAATATAGAAGATAGCTAAAAAAATATACATATTTTTTTTTAATTGAGCCCATCCTTGATCAATGACTTTACACACCTTGCTACTTTCACAATAGCATACCCTCATTTACTCTTACTCTTTCCACCCTTACTATTGTCTTCCAGCTGTCAGAGTTGTTTGCTTTCTTTGATGAGACGCCTCAGGGAGCTGCTTCTTTAGCCCAGGTCCATAAAGCAGTGCTACATGATGGGAAGACGGTGGCTGTTAAGGTCCAACACCCCAAAGTTCAAAGACAAAGCTCCAAAGACATTTTGGTGATGGAGGTGAGTTGTAACACTGTATAAAACATACATACAGTACAAACATATTACTAAGGATAGACCGATAATCAGTCTGGCCGATTATCGGCGCCGATATTGGACATTTTGATGAATAACGGTATCAGCCTTTTTAAAAATCTGACGGCCGATATAACTTCAACTCAACTTTATTTATGGTTGGCGGGAGGGAGCTCCAGCGTTAGCTCCGGGTAACAGAAGCTGTTTGTGTGCTTAAATAAGGTGAGATAACCAACCAGTGTCTGCTGCATCCGTCAATGTTTTTTTTTTTTTTTTGTCATTCGTCAGTCCGTGACCACATCAAAAGCCACTTCCGGCAATGCTGAGTCCGTCAATGTTTCCAAGTTGCTCGCAATTGGTAATCGTCAACAAAGTGATCCATCATTGACAGATTGACGGAATGCCCACCTCTAGTAATGAGCTAACAATTGGCTAATTAATATCAGTAAAAACATCTCACTACCCACCCTCCCAGTAAGTAATACATAGTGATTCTCATTCTGCTCTATTTTTTAAGGTGTTACTAAGAGGAGTCCATTGGCTTTTCCCAGACTTTGCCTTTATGTGGTTGGTAGAAGAGGCCAAGAAAAACATGCCACTGGAGCTGAACTTCCTAAATGAAGGACACAATTCAGAAATGATATCAAAAAAGCTGTCCCACTTGACCTTTCTCAAGGTAAACACTTTTTCTTTTCCTCGTTTTACGATCATTACTCTTGTTTATATATATATATATATATATATACATACATGTTCTGTTCACGTGAATAGGGGCTGACAAACGGAAAAGGAAACGTTTGTTTGAATTCGAGGCCATTAAATTTAATTTTATAAAGTTATTTGTTAATAAAAGTCAAATGTATTCACTACGCAGCACTTTCCTGTAAATTACATGTACCTAACTATTTTCGTTTCATACCCATTCTTATTTTTGGTGTCCTTATTTGTAATGTGCCCATTTGACATATGGCACTGATCGGGCTGTGTGGTATGAGACAGTCCACGGATATAATAATATTTTTATTTTATATTAGGGATGTTCTATACCACTTTTGGGGTCACTTCCTGTTGAAATTGGGTCACTTCCTGCGGATTTTAGGCCACTTCCGGGTCACTTGCTGGTGAAATCAGGTCACTTCTTGTTGATATCAGGTCACTACTTACATAATTCAAGTCACTTCCTCTTGTGATTGGGCCATTTCCAGGTCACTTCCTGTTAAAATCACATCAATTCCTGTTGAAATCAGGTTACTTTCGCATCACTTCCTGTTGATATCAGGGCGCTTTTTGTTGAAATCAGGTCACTTCTGGGTCACTTCCGGTTGAAACCAGGTAATTTCTTGTTGAAATCAGGTCACTTCCTGTTTTCTTTTTCTTGTGTCTTGTTTGACAGCAGCGTTCTGGTTTGTGTGCTCAGTTTGAATTGAATGTTGGAGTCAAGATTAATAAAGAAAGCAACAACAAAAAATCTGGTCACTTCCTGTTGATTTTAGGCCACTCACGGGTTACTTCCTGTTGAAACAGGTCACTTCCTGTTAAAATCAGATCACTGTGATATCTAAGGTGTTGTGAGTGACAAGTACATACAGTAAATCCCCCACCATCGTTGGAGTCACGTTATTGAACACACATAAGTGAAATCCTTGATAATACACCCGAGGTATGTTATTGTAGCATGTACGGCAATTATTTTTTTAGCAGTCTTAAAACACATTTTTTAAATGAAAATAGAAGTCAAACGATATTTCATCACATTTTGAAATCAAAACAGTCCTCGCAAATGAAATTACAACGATCAAAAGTCCAATGCGTTTCAATGAGCAGAAAGCTTCCTTTTGCGGAGTTGACCGGAATTTTGACTTTTGACGTAAGCTCGGAATTGTGTGTGTATTCATGACAACGTAGATGATGAAGCTGCCCTAATACAGTACATGGCATTGCCAAAATAAAGGTATCAGATTTGTAATTTGTAACTTTATTTGTATGTTGATTATCAATTTACCCACTGTTGGAAATCCGGACTCTCAGAGGTCTGTAAATAAAGAAATTAATAAAGTAGCATTTTACCTGTTATTTGAAATAGGGACAAATGCCATACATAGAACATACATAGAATGATAAACAATCTCTAATGCGCAGCAAAATATCTTTATATAAAGCCCATAAATACGCAACTGGAGCCATTTCGTCAAAAGAACAATTTATTTCTCACAGATTTTATTTTTTTTTCAAATAAAAACTGCAGCCAGATTTCCATACAGCTCGTTGTAATGCCTTAAGTCAGTCAACCCCACGTGGGGGTCTCAAGTTTTGTGACTTATCAAGGAAAATTGTCTTGGTTTGATGAGTTAAAAAAAACATGAGCAAGAGTGGATATATGACTTTTGGCAGTGGCCTCAAATCTGGGTGACTATCTCCAACTCTAGCAACTTCAACGAACAACATCCCAGAGGTTTTTTGCAGAAGAGTGTGATTCTTGTAACAGCCAAGTTCAGACTGTGATTTCAAACTTGAAAAAAGAAACAGAAGACCACCCGAAAGTATCTATTTATCGGTTTACGTATACCCTTTTATAATAAATAATGTTGCTGTTCTATTTAGGTTCCCATGATCCACTGGGACTTGTCCACTAAGAGGGTTCTGATCATGGAGTTTGCCGATGGAGGGCAGGTCAACGACCGAGAGTACATGAAGGAGCATGGCATCAACGTCAATGAGGTTTGTTGTTTATTGGTTCCCGATTAGCTCTTGTAGAATACAAAAGCTAATCATCATGGTGTCCAAAAGTGGAAAACAAAACAATACAAAATAAAATCAATAAAGACAGTACTAATTATAAAATAAAAACAATTATACTAATGAATGCTAATAAAAGAAACCATAATGAGGATAATACATTCTGAAAAAACAAAACAAAGAAAAACCCAAATACAGTACATTCAGTCATGAATGTAACCCATACATAAAGCGCATCGCGTTATTGGGTGCATGCTTGCTAAAACAAATATACACAGGGATGTGATTTTTCCGCTAATTCGCGGAATTCCGCTTTTTTTTATCTCCCCCCCAAAAAAAAAATAATTCGATTTTTTTTTTTTAAGTAGTTCATTGTGTATGCACATGACTCCGACAGATAACATCTTCTGCTATAACAAAGACATTTGTGGTATGCTCTAATATGAGTTACTTTTCATTTGGTCATGATACAATTATTTGTTCATGAAATTTGAACCCCTCAACATTATTTATGTGTTAATTTAGTAATCACATTAGTTAGATATGATGATATTCTCAGTGATAGTTTTTAAAAGCAAAGGCAGTCCAATGTTTTTGAATGTGACTGATTTTGAGTTGACTAAAACTGCCATTTTATATGGGATAGTTCAATATACATTGAAAATTTATGCTGTTGTTTTGTCTATTTCTTTGTCATGTGAGTGAATTGAAAGTACTTAAAAACACAGAAAACCCATGAGCCCCTGGACCTAGCTGGGTGCCAGCGGCCCCCAGACCCCCGGCTAAATTTTCAGATAATTTCACTTTGGTCAAATCACATCCCTGTATACAACAGGAGTTCAGTTCTACTTTATTCAACAATTTAACAATGTACTCACGTTATTTTTTTGATTAGTCTTCATCCACGAATCCATCCAAGTGTCCTAATTGAACTGCTGAGCAATTTCTCCATCAAACATGCCAGGTTCTCCCTCGTCATTATCACAGTCAGTCTTGTTGCCGTGCGGCTGTTTAGCAATGATGCCGGTCTTTTTTTCGGGGATAACTACTTTGGCACAACACCGGCAGTATTTTGCTATCCGTCTCTGCTCGGTCTCGCGGCCAGGGTACGAGTCGTCTCCGCACCCACGAACGGGTAGACGAAATGAAATGAAGGAGACAGAAGGTCATACTGCAGTCTGGTGTTTTATTTTATCTCTCTTTTTATTTACTTTATATATTGTTATTGTTATATAATTCATTGATTGTTCCATACCTGACCTATTGCATTGAAGTGTGGGCGTGTGCAGCCAAAACCTTCACTGAATCCATCTTTCTTTTCAGAAACGTGCTATTCGTGTTGTTTGCGGTTGTGGATAAAGAGACCACACTAATCCATTATTTATACAACTAAAAACTTTAACATTTAATGAATTGATGGAGTTTAACCGCCTTAAAATATTGTATAAAGCCCATCTTGAATTTTTACCAGTTAATTTACAAACTAAATTTGTAAAAAGGGAAAGTCAGTACAAATTAAGAAGAACACACATTTTTTCCAAACTTAAATATAGAACAAAACAAAAAGAAAGATGTATTTCAACTCAAGGTGTCGGTCTGTGGAAAAATCTGGATTGTAAAACAAAATCTTCTCAGTCTATTTGTATTTTTTTTTAAATGTATAAAAGCACAATTACTGCAAAAATATATATAGCACGAGGACACCCAGTTGAATTACTTTGTAGTATTGTTACACTGAAAGCGTCTTTTTGTTGTTGATGATCAGGCGCAGATAAAACAAGTTTTACTTTTTTCTGTCCCCTTTCATTTTTTTTACTTTACTTTGAATTTGAATATTGCTTTATATTGTCTTTTTTCTTTTACAAATGAATGAAATAAATGATGATGATGATGACGTTCTCGTTTAATCTCCACATTTGAGTACATACACTCGTACAGCCTAAACTCTTCCGCCTTCTTCCTCCCTACATGGGTGCTCCGAAGTCACACGTCATACGCAGCCATTCACAGTGGCTTGAGGAAGCAGCCAACCAGGAACGAGCATGAAACCAGCCCACCAATCAGAGAAGTGCCTTGGCACAGCAAAATTTGCCCCATAGCTTGGCTGGAAGGAAAACGTCTTCGGAACTCGGTGCACACAAAAGGCACACTTTTTTCTTTTTCTTTTTTCTGGCTCGAATGAGCGGCGGGTCGGATTTAGAAGCGGTGCCGCGCCGCTGCTGAATGAATGCAACGGAAACACTGACTTTTATTACAATTTTTACTTTTGTGCTGCTGGGAAATGAAAATACAGACTTCAAGGAGGCTATTTTTAGAGAAAACTATTGCTGCCGACATGCGAACCCTATAAAACTTATGTGTTTGAAATTGCCCCACTGAAAATGTTTCTTGAGAAGAAAATACAGTTTGCTGGTATACTAGTCACAATGTGAATTTATGAAATCAAAAGTGTTGATTATTTAAAAAAGGAGACCAATTGTTCATTCCTTACATTGTCATATTCTGGTCAGTGTTTCTGATCGTGTGTTTCGATATGTTGAATTGTCTTTTGGTTTTGTTGTACAAAAACTTTACTTTTGCAATATTTGTTTCAACAGATTTCAGAAAACCTAGGCAAAATGTACAGTGAAATGATCTTCATACACGGCTTTGTGCACTGTGACCCGCACCCTGGCAATGTGTTGGTTCGAAAGTGTCAAAAAAGCAAGAAGGCGGAGATCATCCTACTCGATCATGGCCTTTATCAGGTTAGAAATCTTCAAGCGTCACAAAGCACTAATAACACAAAAATGTTGCAATTTTGTTGTCCATTTTTCATGTGCTGACTGAGACCTTGAGTAAATACATTTATCAGAAAACATACAATTCGGATCCACGTACAAGTATGTTGCTGTTTCGCACACTTATACACAGACAGTGGTCTACACAGACACATTTATTAGAGCCCCAGCAGACTAAAAGCTTTTTGATAAACAGCTCTTTTGATGTGTTCTTAGCAGAGTGCACGATGCTGTCTTCAAATTGGACATAACCTGTGTACTCTCAAGACACACAACACACAGATGCTTTTAAATTGGCAGCATTCATTAACAAGAATTTGCTGAAAAGAAGCATATGATCAGAGGTTGTTCCTGTTGTACACCGAGGATGACCAACATGCAGCTTTGTGGTTAATCTGTTTACCACTGTTACGCCCCTCCAGTCGAAAATTACAAGTCCAAATGGATCTTGTTACAACAGGCATTTATTGGTGGTTAAGCATGCCGTGAGAACTGTACAAAATACAGAAAACCCCATATTAAAGAGCTAAATAACACAAAATAATTCTCATAGAGAACATAAACAATTAAACAATCAAAATATAACTTCCATTTGCCATATAGGCCTGTTCACAGCCACTACATAAGCCTGCTAACGGTGATAGCATGCTAACGGACTAGCGCTAGCGTGATGGTGAGCTAATATAGTAATAATAGTAGATAGTACACTACTTCCAAAAGGCATCGTAAATACTAATGTGAAGAGTGCAAATGATTGCAAATATGTTACCTCATTGGCCGCATGTACTAGAGAGGCGTAAAATCTATTTTTCTAACAGCTACAACCGCAGCTTTTCAGGCTGGCTTTCAATAATCTTAGAAAAAATGACGTAGCAATGCGTCAATCATTAGCGTCCTCATGCAACACGCACATAACGAACATTGGTTCCACTATAAAAACAAAACCTTGAAACAACAAAATTCTTACAAATGCATAAAATAAATATAAATGTTTATGATATAATCAAATTAAGCATATTTAATTCTAAAGCTGACTCTCAGAGAATTTCCACGGTCACAAATACACTTACAAAAGGAAAAAAAAGTTTTATTATTATTATTATTACTATAAAACTTTCAGACATTTTGTGTGATTTTCAAGTCACCGCTAGCTGCCACCTGCTGAATGAGTGAAATCAAAACATGGCTCTACTGCCACGGACATATCACTTCATTACTTAACCAGTAATTAAGACTTAGCCAGAAAAATACATTTGTGAGAAACTCTGCATTTAAAGATGGAATTCAATATTCTTGCATGCCAATCACTCCAAATTACCACAAACATAATATAGTATGTACGCACAGTATACAGTGATTATCCAAATTTTGCAGTTTTGAGGAATGTAAAAATATATATACATATCACACATATCAATGTCAATAAAATTCCTGTACATTGAAATACAAGAAAAACATTAATGAATGACTTAAAAAATAAAAGCTAAAACATGTAGTTAAACTTGTTAACTAAACTTTGTCTTACAGTAGATCCATGTCTAAATATCCTTGAGAAAGATATTGACCCCCCCCCAGTTTCTCCTGGCATTGTTTTATTTGTGTGTAAATGAGCTTTTGCATTAATTGATTATTGAGTGACTGGCCGAATGAGGTAACAGATATGAAAGCTGTATAAGCACACGCAATACAAATAAAGCCCATTTGCTATTTACCATATGTTTGTCACCCAAAACCACAAATACAAACATAAATTCATGCAATATACTGTTCTTTGTATTTTATTGAACAAGCAATTGGCACTTTTTGTACCCAGGTCCTACAACCAGACTTCCGGATAAACTACTGCCAGCTCTGGCAGGCCCTGATTAATCAGGACATGTCTGGGGTGGAGCGTTACAGTCGCAAACTGGGAGCTGGAGACCTGTACCCGCTGTTTGCTTGTGTACTCACTGCTCGTTCTTGGACTGCCGTCAACTCTGGTATCAGTTATGTGCCTGTCACACGCTCAGAGGTAGGATTTATATTGTTTCCCAAGGGCAAATTTCCGACAGAGAAGATGTCTCTAAAACTAAAATATTACAAGTACAAACACATGCCACTACTCAACGCAACTCAATTTCATACAGCGTTTTAAGAGCAGCCACTGAAACAAAGTGTTGTTCATAAATATAAATCGGACATAAGGCAATTTAGTATACCGTAATTTTAAAATAATACAACAAAAACAAAGTAAAAAAAGAGAACGGTTACGCAAGCAGAGCTTAAATTAATAAATAAAATAATACATTATACCGCGACCTTCGAGAGGTTTAGCGGTTCAGGTAATGGATGGATGGATGATGTTTGAAGATAATTGCTGAATACATACACAGACTGAGCACTACCAGTATGTATTATTATTTCCTGTTATACTCGTCAAAGCTCTAAATAACTTATTTTTGTTTCAATAGGAGCAATTTTGCTAATCAATGACAACGTGCGATTGGAAGAGCTTTCAAGAGCACGGCGTGGTGGATGGGGACTCTCCTGTTTAATCACACTTTGTTTCTTTAGGAACGCTACGAGGCTTACCTCGCTTTCTTTATATCCGTTTCGCATTGCTCGGCAGAGAACGAGTGGCCATTCTCCGTCACTACGCAGAATCCGCTGTGACATAAACAACAATGTACATACAAATAAAGTTTCTACAAAATGTATGAAACTGGAAAGGATTTTTGAAAAGTGAATCTCACAGATATGTTACTAACAACCAAATATATCATATAGAGCTAACTTGTTATTACAGTCAAGGTTCCTTTTAAGCATTACATTACCCTCTTCATTATATTTATTTTATCTTATGTCCATCCATCCATTATCTGCCGCTTACCCGAGGTCAGGTCGCGGGGGCAGCAGCTTAACACATTCACTATCAGCCATTTTCACTGAAGCAACCCCCTTCACTCACAGCTGTTTTACTGGATTTTGACAGATTTTTATGAGGTCCACAGAATGTTCTGTTCTATTGCTATAAAAACATGGACCCTACCACATGAAAGATTAGAGTCTCTTCTTTCATCAGGAAAAAATATATATTTGTATCTGTTTCCGTTTTCATGTCGGAAGCTGTATCAAAGCCTTCTGTATTTTCTAGCATAAAAAACATTAAAACATTTAAATATGTTTTTGGGAGTGCAGGACAAAGTAATCAAATGTATTAATAGGGAGGCATCGAAATGAAAATGGTTGGCCGAAGCCGAAAACCGAAAATGAAAAATGCTTGGCCGAAAACCGAAACGCCGGAAAAAAAGAGCACATTTTTACTATCATTGCATTTATTATAATTAATATATTTATTTAGCACTGGCATTTTAACGAACAACAATATAATTTGAAATGTTCCCACACCGCAAACATGTTGCCTAATGGTACATTAAACACCAAACGAGGGTTGAGCATTTTCTGGCAGTGCGATTGCACTTTATAGTCAATGTAGTTCACACAGGCGGGGACGGATGCGTGCAGCGGGACAAGGTGCGGTGCACTTAAAATCTGCACATTCCGCACCAGCTAATCGGCTTCGGGAACGGACTGCAAAGTCACACATAGCGTCCTGTACACGTCTGCCGCCACCCGGAGATAGCGGTAAGTGTTTCTGTGTTTAAAACTGTTAATAGCAACAGTGCTAGCATTAGCTAAAGTTTTTAGCACGGCCACCCGGATGCCGGTGAAAAACTGGAAGCGTTTGAGGGGCTCTTATTTATAAAAAAGAAAAGAAAAGTGAAGGCGCTGCGGGAGAAAGAGTGGCTCACCTGTACTGCAGTACACGGCAGTTCTGTCTTTTTTCGACCCACTTAAATGTTGTACACCAAGCAACGCCCCTCTCCTCCGGTGTGCGCAATGAGCTGCTGCGACCGACCGGTGCAAATTCACACAGTGAAAAGCCAGCAAGAAGAGAGGCGGACACTCACCCCGCGTTCGCTGTTTAGTTCAAACAGACGCTTGCTTGCAGCGTTTTTTTTTGCTTGTGTCACCACATTTTGGCCATATTCTTTTGGCTTTAATTTTCGGTGGCCTAAATTTCGGTGTATCACTACGTATCAATACATTTTTGGGATTGAATGAATGAACAGGGAAGCCTAGACTTCCCTCTCCCCAACCACTTCAACCAGCTCCTCCGGCTCCCAAGGTGTTCCTAGGCCAGCCAAGAAACATACTCTATACCCTCTGTTGGGACATGCCCGGAACACCTCTCCAGGAAGGTGTCCAGGAGGCATCTGAACCAGATGCCCGAGCCACCTCAGCTGGCTCCTCAACGTGTAGGAGCAGCGGCTCGACTCTGAATCCCTCCCGGATGACCGGGCTTCTCACCCACAGGTCGTGACCATAGGTGAGGGTAGGAACATAGATCGACCGGTAAATCGAGAGCTTTGCCTTTCGGCTCAGCTACTTCTTCGGCCCACAACAGACCGATACCGAGTCTGCATCACTGCAGACGCTGCACTGATTCACAGTCGAACACCCGCTCCATCCTGCCCTCACACGTGATCAAGACCCCAATATACTTGAACTCCTCCACTCTGGGGCAGGTTCTCATCCATGACCCGGAGAGTACTCCACCCTTTTCCGACTGAGGACCATGGTTTCGGATTTGGAGGTGCTGATTTTCTTACCAACTGCTTTACACACGGGTGTAAATTGCTCCAGTGAGAGTTGGAGATCGCGGTTCGAAGAAGCCAACAGCACCACATCGTATGCAAAAGCAGATATACAGTGCTGAGGTCAACCAAACCGGACGCTCTCAAAGCTTTGGCTGCACCTGAAATTCTGTCCATCAAGGATATAAATAGAATTGGTGACAAAGGGCAGCCTTGGCAGAGTCCAACCCTCATTGGAAACAAATCTGACTTAATGCCGGCAATGCGAACCAAACTCTGACATTGGTGGTACAGAACAGCCCATATCAGGGAGTTCCGTGCCCCGTATTCCCAAAGCACCCACCACAGAACTCCCCACGGGAAGTCCACTAAACACCTCTAGATTGGTTAGGCGAACTCCAATGCACCCTTGAGGACCCAGCTGAGGGTGTAGAGCTGGTCCACTGTTTCACAGCCAGGACAAAAACCACACTGCTCCTCCTGAATATGAGATTTAGTATGCTAATTTAATTTACTCTTGAGGACCACACACTTAACAGTCGACCCCCACTATTCGCAGAGAGTAACTACCAGGCCAGCTCATAACTCAAAAAAGCAAGTGAATCAACCCTGTTATTTTGATAAGGCAATGTCGACCAACGTCCTGAGAATAAGTAGGAACTTTTTTTTATCCGAGAGGGTTGTGGCTAGCACATGGGAAGATCCTATGTAGCGGTGGGGCGAAGATGAAGGCGGAGCTGGTGTGATGACGGTGACTACCCAACTTAAATCTGACTTGAAACTCGTGAGACTCCCTGTTTGCATTTGCATTTTCTCATAACTTCCAACTCAGTGAGGCCCCAGCCAGCGGGTCTTAGCATCGCAGAAATAGAGTCATCAGCAAAAAGTTGGACCACACATGCTATATCGTTACCGGAACACAAAAGGCAACAAAGAATGTGTCAACTTGCCAGTTGAGAGTTGTACTGTGTACATTAAATAAGGGAGAGAGAAAATAAAATTGAAGAGAGGGCTCGTTAGCATTTAACTGGTTTCTTAGATGATCAACCCCCACAGTCGCCCCCACCCCTCTCCACCACCAACCCATCGCCCAGGCCCTCCCACAGCCTCTGCTGGAGCTTCATTCTAGACTAAGAGATGGACAGATCAGGCTGTTGCCATGGATACCAGCCCATCCTCACTACAGGTGGCATATCCGGTTTGTTCTGTTGTAAAGTCTGAACAACGATGTACGTATAATCCGTCAGGCGGTTGTGATGTTTTGGCCTACATCGTAATCAGATGCATTGAATTTCATTCTATCCTACTAGTTTTCTTTAAACCTGTGTGACTGAAATAAGATATTTACTACACACTTGGAAACACTCATTCATAAAATAACATACAACATGAAAATACTGTATATGGGTCTTTTTTTTTTTTTTTTACCCATTTAAAATGTTTTTGGTGTTTTTTGGTGAGTGTAGCCCAGTGCTGTGCATCAAGAAGTTAGGGAAATCAAGAATGATCCCTTTCCATCTGTGAACAAAATATTTGCTGTGTATCATTAGCTCATTTGCTTCCAAAAACGTATACATTTGTTCTAGTTTAAATATTACCATGCTCCCAAAGACGTATTTATAAATTTTATAAAAACATTTTTAAAATGTTTTTTATGCTAGAGCATACAGACGGCTTTGATGCGGCCTCTGAACTGAAGAGACTGGTTGAAGCAATGGTAGTTATTACAAAAAACAACCAGCACGTGGCAGCGTATAAGTGATCAACCATGTTGAAAAAAGCTCTTTCCCCACTGTTTTAAACAGATTTGTGAATAATGATGAAACTTAACCATCTTCTAATGCTAATTGCTGCAAAACGGAAACAGATAAAAGAAATATACTTTTTTTCCTGATGAAAGAAATAGAGTCTAATCTTTCTTTTGGTGGGTTCCATGTTTTATAGCAATAGAACACAATATTCTGTGGGCCTTACAAAATCAAGTAAAACAGACGGGAGCGAAGTGGTTGCTTTAGTGAAAATGGCTGTAAGTGAATGAGTTAGTGAACAATCCCACCCCCACAATCAAAGACCACTGGACCACATTCTATGCACACCATAATAATTTTTTATTTAGATTTATGATGCTCACAATGACATTTAGCACATTTTTACGCATCCAGGTTTCTTTAGTTTTTTGGTTTTTTTTACTGTTCGTTTGAAGCATATTGATTTTCCCTGTAAAATGCTCTTTTGTGAGATTACTCTCCCCCAACAAAAGGTCTGAGAAACGTTTTGCGATAAAAAGCAAATTACTTATTCAGACATTTTATTCTCTCTGGTCACTATTACACCACGTCTCTTGCATAAAATAACTCAGATTTATACATTAGGGAGGAAAAACTGAAATTGCTTGCGCCAATATCCCCTCCTGCTGGCTGCATTCCCCTTGCCTTTTGCACTGCCTATTATTGCTGCACTGCTATGAAATTCCTTATTGTAGCTTTCAGTTGCAAATGAGAACAGTTCTCTATATCCCGCTGACAGCTGTGAGACTTGCTATATTACCTCCGATAATTGCTACTAATTGTTTGTCGCCAAGCAGGACTTAGCAGAGCACAAACTGCTGCTTTTCCAACTGTGAAGACTGTTTATCATATGTTTCGGATGGCATATTATCATTTGAGCCTTGTGCTTATTCTGTATGTCTTTCTATAGTGGCTGGGGTTGTTTGTGGTATTAGCAGAAATATGCGGAGGAGATTATCAAAATTGTGATTCGGTGTGATAAAACATAAAATCTAAATGTAACTACGATTCAATATTTTAATCAATTGACAGCAATAGTAATAATATTAATTAGTAGTGTCTATGGCAGTGATTCCAAACCAGGGTTCCTAAGCCCTAACCCTGTCGATAATATAGATGAAAACTAGACATTTAAATGCATTGGCAATGGATATCATTATGGATTTTTTGTGTCGTGCAATTATAATGTCACTCACCCACTCCGTCGCTCTTTTAAAATGTCAGTTGCGCTTTACATCACACATCACAAAGCTCACCAGACTTGAGCAGGTGATGCACACTTAGGGCTTCATTTTGGTAGACAGCGCACATGCACTTGGCGTAAAAACTGCCGCATCTTAATTTTCATGCAGGGGCAAGTCTAATTAACTGTGTTTAGGAATTTGGCAGACGTTGCTGCATCATGCTGGTCGTTGTAGCGGACCGAGGAAGGTCGGGGACATGCAGCGCCGGTGCCAAGTAGGAACTGGTGTGGGTGCAGACCTTGTCCACTTGTGTAGCCAGGATGTTCATGGCAGAAGCCAGACCCTAAAGAGCATCATCCAATGCAGAAGTTCTCTTAGGTACAAAATTGGACAGTGTATATTGCCTCTGCTACTCCTGGATCAACTTTTTGTTGGACCATTCTGTTACGATGGCAGGGTTGAGGACCCAAAAGCAGAGAAGTAGGGAGGCGAGGCAGATTCTCATTTAGTATGATTCAGAATTGATTTTAAATGTCCCCACATCGCTTTTATTTAAATTATTTTATACTGTCTTGCCCTGGTTTATGTGTGCCTTTTTGGAAGCGCTGTTCATGTTGTACACGATTTGGCCACTCAGCCACATTAGAGTATAGAAGGAAAAAGTCACGATCAAGTTATGCCAATAAAAGTTGTTTTTTTGCAATATAGGAAGAGCATATGCCGGTGAGTAATGTTAATATTCTTCTCTGTATACATTCCAGAAGCATTTTGTAGGAATAACCGTTCTTTTGAATGATAAAAGTACTGTGAGTAGCGCGCCAATTAGCACTAGCGAGTCAATGTCACGTTCCATTGTGCGTTAGCCGTGAGCTTACTACGTTCAGGAAACAAGCTAAACAAAGTGTGTTTGCATTTAAGTGTGCACTGTGTATAATTTTCTTCGTTTTGTATGTTTAGATTTTCAGTTAACCTCAACTGGAGTGTAATAAACGGCTTGTTACTGTAACAATAGTATTGTTAGTTTGAGTTGCTTGGGGGACAGACTAGATTGAGGGAACACACTACAGGAAGTGAGCATTTTAAGCATTACATTACCCTCTCTAACTGCCACGGCCACCACCCGGGAGCCCCTCCTCACCTCGCCAGTGATGTCATGCTAAAGCGACTGTAGCTAGCGTGTACTGCACACACAGGCAAAAACAATGGGGAACGCAGATGTTTTTTTTGTACCCCGCGCTTGGTTTGTGCCTGTTTATTTCAACCAGAAGACATCGAATGAATATTGCAGCAACCAGAAGACTGCATTCAATAATGTTAAAAAGGTTTGCTCCTCCTCAAAAGTCCAAGCATTAATCTGTTTGGAAGCCATTGTTGTCCTCTCTTCGTTGTTAATGGCAGCTGTTTTCACGGGGTGGTAGTTTGCGTAGCTGCACATTGATGATGGCATGTCTCGAACCAATCATTGGCCTCCAAAATGGTTACATTTGGTCGCGTTTTGGAAACTGGGCTACTTTATTTAAAACAGCAAATGAGCAGGCATCAGAAAAAGCGAGTAGAGTAGAGCCGGGTTTGTTGGTGGAGATGGGGCTAAATGCAGAGTGGAATAGAGTAGAGTAGATACCGGCGGTGTAAACAAGGCTTTTTTGAGGGACTGTTTGCTGTCTGCTAAAGTGTAGTCAGTCTGCTCAGGGAAGGCAGAATATACTGTCAACGTGATTACATTTATAGCTAGTTACATAGAGTAGCAGTTGTGGTCCACAAACAGTTTTTGTGGAAAAGGGCACTTTCCTTACAATTCAAAACATAATAAATGTAAATAAAACAATAAAAAAAAGGACATTTTAATGTCTCCATTTGTCATTCTGTCTTGCAAACCAGACTAGAGTAGATTATGACGATTCTTTGAAAATCTATAAATTGAAGCAGAAATCATTGTCAATCAAATTATTTTTGAATAAAAAATGTTCTCAATCTAGACTAATACAATTTAAAGTATTTCATCTATTGCATTATTCAAGGACTTAACTAGCTAGAAAAAAATCAAATGTAGACCCCTCTTGTATCCGCTGTAAACAAGCTGCAGCATCATTGGCACACATGTTTTGGTCCTGTCCAAATTTACATAAGTTTTAGTCTAAAATTGTTGATAAATGTTCCTACATTTGCAAAAAAAAAAAAAGATTGACCCAGACCCAATCACAGCAATATTTGGCGATGTACAAATAAAAGGAGTTTCAAAGGGTCAGTCTCAGTTGATAGTGTTTTCTTCATTACTTGCTCGCTGTTTGATTCTTATAATTTGGAAATCTCCACTACCTCCCAAACACTCCTACTGGGTGACTGAGACGATGTCCTTTCTCCAATTGGAAAAAATTAGAACCACTTTGCAAAACGAGAACTTTCAAATTATATGGCAACTCTTCCTTTTTATAGTGACATATTTGATGCAAACTCATTAGAACAATAGCCTACTCTCACTCTTTCCCTTGGCTCTACCTCCTTTCCTTTCGTTTCTTTCTTCTTGCGCTTCTACTTTCTCTTATTTGTTGTTATTTGGACATGTTTTGTATTCTGTTTTGGAAATGGCTGTGGTAATTAGGTACGCCTGTCATTGAGGAAGATATATGGGAGTCAATGTATGTTCTTATGCAGGTTGTTCCGAATGTTCATGATAACATTTCTGTGTGAAAACAATAAAAACATTTTGGAAGAAAAAAAATCCATTCGGAACCGAATCGCAGACCCATAACTCGGAATTGAATCGTGAGATAGTCAAAGATTCCCACCCCTATTGTATAATTAGGTGGCTTTTTAGTAGCCAGTCCCCTGCTCCACCATAGTTGTCATGGTAACAAAAGCATTATATGGCATTGATTCCTCATTATAGGCCGTAGGCTTGGCAGTGGCTCATTTGCATGAAAGAGGACCGCCCCCTTCCCTTCAAGCAGCCTAATTTCTTAAAGGAAAATATGGGGTCTACAAAGTTTTCATTTCTGATCCTGAAGGTACTTTTGAAAAAAATCATGTTACAGACACTCAAGAACAATTCAATTTCAAAGAAATGGACAATATGTCTCCATTAATTTGGCTTCATTCATTTTGTTTTAAAACACAATAATACATTCATTTTGGAGGATATTTTTCAACACTTATATAATTCTATCAATCGTATCAATTGCGACCCCTGGTATATTTAACCATCTGGTATATTTAACCAGTTTAGCAAAAGGTTGAATTTGAATTATTGCTAACTAAAGATCTCTTTTCTTGTCAGGATGTCGAAATTCAGACCAATGCAGCGCTTTATCTGCCCCAAATCAATGACCTGTTGAACAGAGTTCCCCGCCAGATGTTGCTGCTATTGAAGACAAATGACCTATTGAGAGGAATTGAAACGACTCTGCAGACCAGAGCGTCATCGTCCTCCTTTATCAACATGTCACGCTGCTGTATACGTGCATTGGCAAGGTACAACAAAAACACTCAAAGTTGTAATGTTCCTATACACTCTGTACATAGGCTTCTGTCCTATTTTGTCTTGGTGGTACAATTAATAAGCATGGACAAAAAAAAGTGTGCAAGTGAACTTGATGTTTTTGTCAATTGAGTTTTTGGGGTAGCAATAATTGGGTTTTATTTTGGCCCATTCTTTGTCCACATAAATCTGAAACCAATGCTCTGGGCTTTGGGAAAGTCTTTGGTTTTTATCAAGAGCAAGAGCAGCCAACCAGTAAAGGGTTGAGAGCCGCAAGTTTTACTGTGTTACTGCAAAGAGCCACATCATACAGGTGGGCACACTACTTATAGTCCAGAGGCGGAGTGCACGTTTTTTGTCAGAGTATACACTTGTGAATGAAAGCACCAAATTTTGTATGAGGCTTTCCTTGAGACATAATGAAGGATTTTAGCCTAGGAGCCTAACTCAGACTTTGTCTTCATTTATTTATTTTATAAAACACATTTTTTATCCAAAATTTGGTTACTTTTGACCCAACTGTTTTTAGAATGTAGGTCAAAAATTTCATCCGCTGTCTTGGGTTTTTGGCTCAGAAAATGACAAGAGTTAAACATTGTCAGCTGGAAAGGTATGCAACAATTTGTTTTGTCCAGTTCATGGACTTGCGCATGAAGGGTTAGTATGAAGTGTTTTGGTCAAGTTTGTCTACCCCATTCATGTATTTGTTGTACTTAACAACACATGCAGGCTTTTCCATTGCAATTTTTCTTTGTGCCTTCTGCCACACCGTTGTCACATCCTCTATTTCATTTGTATGGCAAGTTCAGAAGCCGCTTGTCCTGCCGTGCCAAAACCATCACCTTCTTATTGTGCCCATCCAGTGTTCCTCCAATCCCCAGGTCAGACTTCGTCACTTGAGCGATGACTTGAGGTTCCACAGACATTGATTCGTCCTCCCAGCAAATGATCACACAGCTCTACAAAATTATAAAAGTTATCCATGTAAAGTGTGTGAGACAATCCTGGGAGACAATCAAGTAAATTGAAGACCGTGTCTGACAAGGCACTAGGTTGACCAACATAGGGCTGTATATTGAAGCACCAATACCCTGTTGCTGAGTCACACAAAATATGTGATTTAATGCCGTGTTTTACGGGCTTCTTGGGATTGTATACCTTGAATGTTAAGCGCCCCCGCCACAGCATCATGCCTTCATCAATGCAAATATTATGCCCAGGCTGAAAAAAAATATTTTTTTAGTGGGTGATTCTACACGGGGCAAACTTTGCATATCTTGTTGGCTGGATCAATTGTCTCATTATTGAAATGGAGGAACATCCAAATCATCTGGTATCGGTTTCTTGCCATGGTTTTGTTGAAATGTTGTGTAGAATCAACCTCGTCCACAATCCAGTATGAAGTCAAGTTTGCCTTTGTTACAATGCTAGTCAGAAAACAAAGTCAAAACAACAAAACGTTTGAGCTTTGTGACACTCACTGGCTTCTATGCACTGCCTCTGCTGGAGATAGAAGCATGGATAAGCTTCTCTTGGTCTGCTTGGACCATGCAGTCCTTCAGTCTGGAGATGTTTTTCAGCTGCAAAAATGCTATTTTAGTGATTGATTTGATATGATTGCTGAAGGTGAGGTCTGAGTCTCTTAACACCCCAATATTTCAAACTTGGTCTTTGGTTTCTTAAGACAGTGACTCAAGGTGTCTTCTAACAGCAATCTTTTCTTTATTGCCAAAAACAATGACCTTCCTTTTGTTTTTGTTTTGCTGACGGAAATTTTGGTTCGTCCAGTTGTTAATTTGCTTTAGAGTGTGACACAATAAGTTAATTGAACTCCTATCAGTTGCGGACAATGATAAATACAGTTGTGTGTCATCTGCAAAACTATGATAGTCAAAAGGTAATGCATTAGGCTGCCAGCCAATTTCATGCCACCCATCATTATTCTTGCGACCTGAAATGGAAATTTAATCAATTAGCATGAATATTATTATTATTTATATCTTTTTTTTTCCCATTACTGCATTGACTTTATGTGAATACCTTTCTGTGCTCTGCCTCTGCTAACAGGGGTTGTTCTGCCTCTCCCAGGAGGGGGGGGGGGGGGGGTGTTGTCCTGCTTCTGGGTCTACCAGACAATTACAGAAAAATACTGTATAAAGTTACCATCAATATGTTTGTTTGTTTTTGCTGCGAGGTATTGTGAACTTTTTTTTTTACCTCTCTCTGCACTCCATGGGACTGCAAATGGGCCATCTGTGCATGCTGCACCAACTGTAATTGAATGTTACGGAAGTATGTGGTACAAACATTGCACACTGAATATTCCCAAACATACAAGTAATTTCATTCCCGGGACATTCAATATACTGAACTAGTACAATTGTGATCACTCGATTTACAGAAGCACTGAGCGAAATGTTACAAGTTAGCAAGTTAGCCTACCTTCGCGGCTTCCAGAAGCTTCTGGGGATTCAGCTCAAGTTTGCCGAATTCGTCACCGGATTCCTCGTTACATGACAATGACTCGTCGGAAATACGACGACACAAACTTTCACCACGTACCTTGAGAACACCAGAGGCAGTGACATTTGAAGTGGACGCCCGTGTCCGTCACATATTCACTTCCTCCTCTGCTAAATCATCTTTCTCTTCGTCACCTCTTGGCCGACCGTGACAAAGTTTCTGCTCAAGCATGAGCTGCTTGAAAGTAGATGGCTTGTTTTTAGCCATTGTCACTCGTCCTCGCATTAGCACTCGTCCTCTCTCCATTACACCACAACTCCACTCTTCATCTTCGCTGGGAGATCACATCCTTCTTATTGAAAGAGACCACTACTGCCATCAACTGGTCACAGTTAGTCACTACAGTGCTTCATGAGCTTAATATTAAGAGTCTCATTAACCCATTCATTTAAAAAAAAAACACAGTTGACGAGACTTTTCATTGTCTGATATCAACTTGCGCGTGTCACATGACGAGAATTCTCATCGGTGGGAATTAAGAGTTAAAGGCTAAAAAGCCCCAAAACAAAAATACAAAAAAAAAACTATAATAAAACAGAAAAATATATGGATGATGGCCCTCAACTGGAAACTTAAATATAACTGTGGAAAATAATTTAAATTGGTGCTAAAATGACCATTTTGGTGCCCTAAGCATAAATGCTTTGTGGTGCTCCACCCACCACCAAACCCTGACAGAAATGAACAATATCTGATTATTTGTCAGTTTTGCTTTATTTTACAAAATAACTTGTCAATATTCAAAAACTTTCAAAATTTAAAAAAAAAACTTTCACAGAAACTAGACTCTTCTTTTTGTTTTTTAATAACTACTGAAAGTTTTTTTAATAACTACTGAAATTCACTATTGATATAAACGATCTCATCACAAAAATTTGGTGATACAGTATAATTATTTCAAATGGGCATAGCTTTCCACCTGCGGTATTTCGGTGAAGTCATGAGTAGTCCCTCACTCTATTGCTTTGTGTTAATAAAGAAGAGAAGAAAAGAAGAGTCACTTATGTGTGCTGATTCTACAAAAGTAGAATGCAACAGATTATGATGGAACATTTGATCACATTTCATTAATTTGAGCATTTAATTATTGGGCATTGTCTTCGTTGTTTCTCAAATTAATATGCAATGTGAGTATAATAATAATCAAAATAAAGAATAAACCTACATCTGTAATATTTAATTCTCATAACATTCACCACAAAAACTATGGAGCCCAAGTTCCCTGTAAACTTATTAACAGCATGAACAGACCACTAAAGAGAATAATAATCAGACCTGCTATAGCATTTTTATTTTATTTTCATCAGTCATCTGATGATGGGGCAAATAAATAATATAATGTTTCCACGTACCCATTGCAATGTGCTCACGTAGGACTAGTTATCGCTGTTCGGTGCACTAAATTAGTTTTTCGATGGAAATTTGAGATGTCCTACTGTGTGAGTGGTCAATGAACGCACTTTGAGTCTGTTGCCAAACACGAGTTTTAGTACTTGCTTTTCTTTTGCTTTTCCACGCAGCTATCGGTCGTTAAATACAAGCACTTGTAGTTGTTTATAAAACTGTGTGTTTTTAAATGAAAAGACAAGCCGTAGTAATCGCGCGTAGTAGTGTGGTGTCATTGAGTGCGCGCTTCCGCAGCAGGGGATACTATTTTTTTCGGGAGTAAGTATATTGACACAAAACCTGTTACGCACTGGGTGCTCTCGGCCCCGTCTTGTGGGGCCTTGTCTTGCCTTTACCTCCGCGTATGTGGAAGAATTTATTTAATTTCACTCAATATGGGCTTTAGGAAAAAAATGCAAATTTACTCCAGAGACGAACCAGTGATCCCGACGCTCTCGCCAGCCCTCTAGGCACTTTTGGCCTTTGCCTTTAGCTCCGCATACATCCAAGAAATTTATTTAATTTCATTCCAAATGAGCAAAAGAAGAGGAACACAAAATTTATGCTTTTCACATTTTTATTTTAAATATTACATACTGATATTATAATTACTAGTATTATGATTTTTTTACGCGCTTGATTTTTTTTGGGTGCATTTAATGCAATGCGTGTATCACGAGCGCCGTGTCTGCTAATACACTACTCAATCACATGCACACAGCACTGCTTAGCCCGTACGTTTGCGAGTTTGCCAAGGAAGGTTGTTGATTTTTTTTTTTTTTTAAATCAGGGTTCCTAAAAGGTTGCCAACAGTTGCAAACAGTTCTTGTCGTAAATAAATTGTTAAGATGTTCGCGAGTGTCTGGCGAATTTCTTTGCAACCTTGGCTTGAGTGAATAATAATAATATATTACTAACTGCAAGATGAGGATAAACGTTCCCACGAAGCTTTGTTGCAAAAATCACAGCGGTCTATGCTCATTTTAAGGAGAAGGAAACATGTTTCATTGCTGATAATTCCACTGGATTTATCAAGGCTTCTTCCATTGCCCTCATGCCATTGCCTGTAAATAAGTCCGCCAAAACAGGCGTAAATTCCTCTGCCGTTTTTTTTTTTTTTTTAAATGAGCGTGTTAGTTTTGAGATTTTTTTTTCCAAGTAAGTATAAAATCAGCGATTGAACATGATTTCAGGATGATGTATGAACAGTAAACATAATGGCAATATAAGGTATGACACCAATTTTAACAACTCAACTTTATTTATAAAGCACTTTAAAACAACCATCACTACATACAAAATACTGTACAGGGAGTAAAAATCAGTCATGCAGTAAAGACAGGTAAAGTAAAATAACACAATTACTAAATATCAGAAGTTGTAGTTGGAAATAAATACCATTAAAGTGGAAGTCAACCTTAAACATTTCTTGACATATGTTATATGTGACCTCTAGTCTAAACATGACAATCTGATTAATATTTCATTTGTGGAATATGAGTTATGAAGCAAAATTCTGCCATTTTTATCCATCTCAGGGGGCGGCCATTTTGCCACTTGCTGTCGACTGAAGATGACATCACAGTTGCTCAGGACCCGGGCAACGACCAATCACAGCTCACATGTTTTCTGAAGCTGAATAGGTGCCTACTATTTAGCAGAATGTAGTTCCAAAGGGAGGGATCAGCAACTGAAAAGGCTCAATCCCATCCGAGACTGTGATTAGTCCTCGATACAAAACAAACTAATGAAACTTACCTGGAAAAAAATTATGGTACACTTATCTTAATATTTTCTTTCACAACTTATTGAGGGAATCATTGTCATAAAACAATTCTGGAAACTCAAACTTGTACTTGGTTCCAATCACTATTGCTGCTTTTTCTGTCTTTGACAGGTACTAACATTTTTCACACATGTATAGTGTTGTTTTCTGTGCAATTTTTCCTGTTGCTAATAATGCTAAGTTTAATGTATCTGTGGCGAACTACAGGGTTTGTTTTTTGGTTTTGGTTTGTTTTGTTTTAATTTTCCAAGGCTCCTTTACTAGCAAGGAATGATATTGTATCTATCTGATATTTTTACCATGAGTGGCTTGTTGAGGTTTCTGGCTCTTTATCATGTAGTAACCAAGTCGGAGAACAGTCTATTCCCACATTTAACAAATACACTGACAAATACTGTCACTCTTTTAAGAAAGAGTTATTTTACATTCCACAAAAATATGCACAGATTGTGTAGTCCTCCAAGGTGTTTTTGCCAGGCTTCTGATATATCTTGCATTTGCATTAATCTCTCCATTATGATATTGGTTTCAGGGTTGCATATCTCTCTTTTTATATATATATATATATATATATATATATATATATATATATATATATATATATATATATATATATATATATATATATATATCAGTCATTTGATATCCTTTGTCAATTCAGTCAGTGTTATGAGTTATTATCCGCAGGACTGCAGGTGCATACATGAATGACCACTCATTCTGCAGCTTCTGGTACAGCAAGATTGAGAGAATATAGATTCTGCTTCTGGCATGTTTATAGCTGTGAGCAGAAATAATGATTGTTTTCTTTTCCCCTTCAAACGTGCACCAATTTTCTTACATAATTTTAATACATTAACATGTGGCTGTCTGTATAATATGCGCGGCAAAATGGTCAACTTTGTAGCCTAGCCTATGAGATTGTCCTATTCTATTCCTGATTGCGCTCCAGTACACAAAGCCAGTTGCACATGGTTGGGTGGTTTCTCAAGTGGTGTCGAAGTACCCCACGGATCAAGATTAATAGCCCACGTTTTTAGACCCTCGTTGAAATCGGCAAGTTTTGAGGCTGCACTTCGGGTCATGTTGAATTCCACAGTCTTAAAGCCAACAATTCAGTTGCCAACTTTTTCTAATGTTATTTAAGACTCTCTAACACACTCTCAGCTGCAGTCATAGTAGGCGATACTGACCCCTGTGAAAATACAATTGCTCTCGAGCTGATGCTCCTCATGAAAGCAGCACTTCATAATCATACACACAAAGATTAGATTAGATTATTGTCAATTTAACATGCACTAGATCTGTAGAAGTTGTGCATGCAGCGGATAAATCACCAATTTTGCTGTTGGGTAATGCTAAAGTGTGCATCAAGCAATGCAGTGTCGCTTAATCCCATATCCCACTGCGGAACGAAGGTTTGGGCTAGCGAATGTTAATTTCATTTCAGGGTTTGTTTAAAATGGCAGCATTCACCTAATATTTTTTTTTCTTGTTGCGACTATATTTTTAACATTTTCAAAATTTCCTTGCAACCAGGAAAACTATTAACTCATTCAAACCCAAAAACTTATGTATACGTTTTTTTTATACTTTGTCCTTCACTTCCCAAAACGTATTTTTACGTTTTTTATGTGTTTTGATGCTAAAGCATACAGAAGGCTTTGAGACAGCTTCTGATCTGAAGAGGTCGCTTAAAGCAATGCTAGTTGTTACAAAAAAACGGCCAGCGGGTGGCAGCAGAGTATAAGAGATCAGCCAGGGCCATGTTGCAACAAACTCTTTTTGCCAGTGTCAACAGGTTTGTGAATAATGATGAAACTTAGCTATATTCTAATGCTAATTGCTGCAAAACTGAAACGGGTACAAATATACTTTTTTTCCTGATGAAAGAAGAGACTCAAATCTTTCTTAGTGGGCCTTGCAAAATCAGTCAAAATCCAGTAGAACAGCCGGAGCGAAGGGGGTTGCTTCGGTGAAAATGGCTGGAAGTGAATGAGTTAGTGAACAAAAATTAAAATCAATAATGAAATTAACACAGTTACTCCTCAGTCTTCACAATTTGTCAGATGCATAGTCGTGAGTAGTCTTAGTAACTTGAGTTCATACTGCAGTTGTATCGGATACAAATCCAATTTCTATCCATGTACAAACAAGGTTTAGGTCAAATTTGAATGAAATGGAATTGTACTGTTCATATTGGATGAAAAATCAGATACATGTCACGTATGAGCAAAATATCTCTTGACACACGACAGAGAAGTGTGTTAACTGTTGACAAGCTTGCCAAATTTGAATTAATTCAAACAAATGACCAAGTACATAAAATGAAGCTCCAAAATTTAAATTAGCTGAACACTGAGATTGCTCACTGAACTCGCTAAACTTTTAGCTTCCATGTGCTCGTGACTCCCACATGCACACACACGGTGTGACCCAGACTTACTGCCGCGGTGTTCATTTAACTTTACCCGAGTGTCTTTTTGTTATGTGGACTCCACAATGAGATAAAATAGGCGGTAACGGTAACTCTATGGACGATGCTAGCCTGACATGTTCACAAACTCCTTATCTTGTTAGCTCACTAACTCGTTAGCTCGCAGGCTAACAGGTAAGCAGCTAAGTAATAAACTGTCAGTGTTATACCTGAACGAGTTCAATGAACAAAAGTTCATTTTGGGCGAACGTGAATTGAACGTAGTGCTTCATGAACGTTTCCGTGAATGAGCTCTTTTTTTTTTAAATTCAGGTTGCCAGGTTTTGTCTTGTTATAAAACCAGAGAAAAGACACCGCAAAGTGCTAATGCTAAAGTCAATGGAAGATCCCATTCAAATGCTAACAGGAAATTAGCATCAACTTCGGGAGTGAGATTATTTCAAATAACAGATATTCACACACAAACGCTTTTGAAACACTTACACACAATTAAGATAACACTGCTCAGAGTTACAAATTTTCCCAATCTGTGAAAAACGAGTATTACAAATTTACACTGGCTCCCAGTCAGCTGTATTACAAATGGGGCCTACTTCCATCTTATTATACTTCATGCATTGCACGGCACTACACTGGCCCTAAGAGGTCAACACCCGCCGGAACCGTCTGTTTTGTTTTTTGATATTTTTATTTTAAAATTGCCATGCATGTGTTTATTTTGTGTACAATATTCTTACATTACTTTCCAACAATTTTTTTTCCTCATTGTCTTTTTAAGTTATATTTAAAGTACAAGTAAATAATTATTTTTTAAAAGAACTATGAACTACCGGTAGTTCATTTTGGACCAATGAACTTAGTACAATTTTTTTTTTTATTATGAACTGAACTAGTTCATTTTAAAATTTGTGAGTTGAACTTTGAACTAGTTTGTGTAAAAAAAAAAAAAAAAGAACTTTCCCAACACTGAACAGTTAACTTCCCATGAAGTGTCCCTTTTCGTTTGGGCTCTTGTACGCCTCGTGGAGTGTGACTATAACAAGTTGGATGGCCCCAACAGCAGTGCGCCGGTCCACTGGTGGCTCATAGTGGCTAATAGCAGCTAGCCGCTGGTGGACAAGTCCAGAGATACAACTTTTTGTAGATAAGCGATTGATAAGTCCGTTTTGCAAACTATGCCTCTGTTAAGGTGGGAAATCCATCGGGAGTGTCGATGACAAATGACGGCCCAGCAAAAATATGTAAAATACCTGCCTCTGTTAATTTGTAAAAACATTATTCTATAACTTATTTGAGCTGCTTGATAATGTGATGTGAATTTATAACCTATGAAATAAGTGCAATTTTTCTTTGAGTCTTCTCAGTCTTACAAAATAGGATGCAAACCTGTTGTTTCATCTTGATATATGTATGTTTTGATGACTGTGTCTAACTTGAGGTTGTTCTTCTCTGCTTTGATTAACAGACACAAAAGGAGTAAGATTCAGTCCAGGAGGCGACGTCTGCAAATCTCACTCACAGAGTCCTTCAACCTCTGGAGACTTAGCATATATGAGTTGTTTCTCTGGTTGAAGAGCTCTCTGTTGGGACTTGGGTTTTCTACTATGCTAGCGTTTCTACAATGAAGCATGTACAAATCCTCCTATATGCGCACCTGACAGCTATCTGCTCATGATTGTAGTGCACTGCAAAACAGTAGATACAATTCAGAGAGTTGCTGTATCTTTCTGCAGTTCTCAAGAGCATGCCAATAGTCGATGCAAAAGCAGGTTGTTGAAAAAATCTTGTCAAGTTTTGTCTTATTTGTGAATCATATCATGACACTAAGAAAACATTTTTAATGTTTTTTAGAGCATATTTTCATTGTTGGGCGGAAGCCTTTATCCAAAAGTGATACATTTTCGAAGTTTTCCCAAATCTATAATATTGGTCATGATGATGAGAACATATTGTCCCACAGATCTCACATGAATAGACATCAGTGTATTTAAATTATATTTATGTTTATACTGACTGATGTGTAGTTAGTTACAAATGGGTTGATTTCTGTAGCTTCAAATACCAGTCCAACAATTTTTTAAATGCTACGACAGCGTATTATTTTTTTATCAAGCGGGGGCAATATTCCGAGAAACAAACTTGTGGCAAATTTCTGGCAAGTGGCAAATTTGCGAGAAAAACTCGTAAATTTGCGAGCTGATTTGTGAGAAAAACAACCTCAGAAACTTAGGAGAAATACACTAACCATATCATGTTAAGCATTCGCTCTTTGAAGCGTTGGGTACTGCCAGCGACAAAGACGCCTCATTTTGCGAAGGTCCACACCCTAAAGATCAAGCATTTAAGTTAATTTGTTAAATAAATATTTATTGGTACATTTATGTTTCCATGATTATTAATTACATATTCATACATTTAATTATTATTATTTTTTTAAGTAGCTAAGTTGATGTGTCAAATCTGCTGCTCTCCGTCATTCACTTGCATTTACCTAAATGTATGCTAGCTTCTCATTGGTTAGTGTTAGTCAACTGATAGAGGATCACGAAGTGTTGTTGCTCTCGCTGCCGTGTATGACGAGCAAAGATTAAATTAAGAATGAATCCGTCTCCATCCTGCCTTTTCATTTTATAGACAGTGTCCCATTAACCACCAACGAAACCTCACATTAGATTATAGCTGCGCTACGTGTATTTCTCATAAATTTGTAAAAAAAATAAATCTCTAATAAATTTTCAAAAAAAATTATTGCAAATTTGTGACTTTATATAGTAGCAAATTTGCACGTTTTTTTTCCCCTGAATATTGCCCTCGCCGTCTAAAAAAATATTTATACGTGGCCCTAATACACCGTCGTAAAATGCTATGTAGCTCTCAGCTAATTCACAAATTCCATAACAAGCTCTTGCACCTTTCATTTTTTAATTTTTTTATTTGTACATTTGACATATTTTGATAAGTTGTCTCACTATACAATTAGCTAGTGTTGTACAGTGTCAAGTGTCAATGTTTTACAAAAAGTACAGTAACTGTATCCAGTACTGTAAGTACAGACAGATGTCTGAGTATTTGGATCAAACCGGCCATTGGACCAAGGATGCAGTTGTTGTCAAAAAATACCTCAGTATGCTACTTTTTTTTTTTTTTACTTCATGTTAGTAATATTTATTATGTTTATTAGCAAATAAATTACTGAGTCACTCCTGCCTCTAATCACATTCTTCTGTAAAGATCATTAAATGCTTTTCACACACATACTTAAATGACTTCATCATTATTTCATCTTAACATTGAGTTTTTAATGGGAAGCCATGTATAGAAATGGGAGGTAGTTAATAATAATGATGCATCAGATTTATATAGCTGCAGTGGCATTTTTACAGCTGTCTCTGTAAGCACTTTTTGGAAGGTTTATTTTGTAAATGGTGTATCATGCCTCTGTTGCGATTGAAGATGATATTCTGTGCTAATCCCATTATGTGCTGAGATTAAATTGCGCGCACACACACTAAAAAATAAAAAATCAACATCCCATTATATTCCAAAATGCCACTTCTTTCAAAGTGGCAGGAAGAGAAGTTTGCTGAATTTGTATCTTTCCTATCATAAGAACGTAATGTATGAAAGCTAAAAAGTGAAAGTTGTCTCAGATGTTGTGATGAATATTTTGTATCTTATCTTAATGAACTCCCAAACACCAAGTGCTGTCTTTTTGTCATTTTATTCCATGCATGGAAGAAGACTGGTTCAATAGTCGTGTGCAGGGTTCACAACACAAGATTGCACAATTCCTTCGTCTTATTTAAACACATACATAAATTAAGGTTGGAGATTAATTAAATGGTAAATGGACTGCTTTTTATATAGCCCTTTCACTACACCATATGGTGGCCAAAGTGCTTTACAATTTAAGCCTCACATTCACCCATTCACATTCACATACCAATGGCTGCCAGGTCCATTGGGAGCAAATTGTGGTTCAGCGTCTTGCTCAAGGACACTTCAACATGGTCACCAGGGGTGAGGATCGAATCCACAACCTCACGGATGGGGAACGACCACTCAACCACTGAGCCATGCCGCCCTTTTATTAATAGATGAATAAAGTGGATAAAATAATTAAAAACTGAAATTATTGAAATGAATGGAATACGTTGTAAAAATACAGCCATTAATAACTAAACCTCTAGCAACAAAAGCGAATACTATTAAAGTATAATTAATTTTTCTTCTTTTCATATCTCGTCTAGTGTAACGTTGATTCATTGTGTAGGTTAGAGTCTGTGTTCCTCTTGTTCTACACTTGTGTAGTTTTGAATCCATTTATTTGTACTTTTGTCCAAGTTGTGCTTTCATTGTGTAGTCAGGATTTCCACTATTGTGCTAATGTTGGGTGTCCCTATATAGCTGACTTATTCTGTTGATATTTTCATATTCCTTTTTAGTCCCTTTTTCTGTCTTTTCTAGCTTCCATCGTGCTCCGCCCATCCACTTTAGTGTTCTTGCGTTAACTGTCCATAGTCGTTTCCACGTGAACATTTTGTTGACCTTGTTTTTGTTTATTATTTTTCATGCTCACATTGTCATGCCATTCATGTTTAGGCGATCGTGACAATCAACCATAAGATAAGAAAGTGATTAAGTTCTATTATATAAGTGTTGTGCTGTTACTGGTGTCTTTTACAACAGTGTATTGATTTTTCAATCAATCTGGCTCATCCTGAGATTTGTCATATTTACCTGACAAATAGATTTTAAAACCTCAGTGTGGTAATTAATACTACTACCGATAATAATAATAATAAATAGCATTTTTAATCAATCTCAACCTTTGAGTAATCCAGAAATAGAAAAACCGAAACAAATCTCTGAACTCATTACAGTCCATGCTGGGAATCCTCTATTCCAGTTTTACATGCTGTAGTCCCTGAAGGAGAAGCAGCCAATCTCTCACATACACACACACTGAGGCTGCTGATAATGTCCTTTGTGAGTCTCATCCTGGTCAAGTGCATGAATGCAAAAATATCCAAGAGTATTTTTTTGACCCCCACAGTGGACTTCCAATCATTATAACAGGATATGTTCTGAACTTATTTGCAATGCCTCATCAGGTGAGTTGAAATTAGAATGGATTTGTCACACAGCGCCTCAAGCTGTTCCGGAGCTATGCTATTAATTTGACCTAGATTGGCAAAAGCAAATATCCAAACATCCGTTTTACATACAAAAAGTGATCATTGTTTAGGGTGCTGCACGACGTGCTACATCCACCTCACAGTCCTGGGGTTGGGGGTTTGAATCCGTGTTTTGGCCTTCCTGTGTGGAGTTTGCATGTTCTTTTCCTGCTTGTGTGGGGTTTCTCCATGAACTCCAGTTTCCTCCCAATTCCCATAAGATCTTAGGTTCATTGAAGATTCCAAATTGTCCTTGGGAGAGTGTGCGAATGGGTGTCATCTATTACCTGAAGTCAGTTGGGTTAGCCTCCAGCAACATCCGCGACCCTAGTGAAGATAAGTGGTATAGAAGGTGGATAAATAGATGGAGAGAAGAGTTCATATTCTTGGAGTATGGGTGGGATGAACAGAACCATCCATCTCTATCACTGAGACCCACCCAGGCCTGCCATGTCTTGGCTCTCTGCAGAATTCACCTCATATTTATGAGTAAATAGGATGTTCAATAAAGGTATTTGAAAATATATTATTATTACTTATTATTATTCTCTGCACGCCAAACACACACCGTCCAAGGGGCGGTGTGGCTCACTGGTAGAGTGGTCATCTCCCAACCCAGAGGTTGTGGGTTCAATCCCATGCCATTGTGACCACGTCAAAGTATCCTTGAGTGAGATAGTGAACCCCCAGTTTCTCCTGCTGCTGCGTCATCAGTAGGGGAATGGTTAGGTGAATATAAAGTGCTTTGAGGGCCTTTTAAGGTAAAACAGTGCAATGTAAATGAAATACCATTAATGAACTACAAATACTTTGTTACTATACTTGAGTAGTTTTTATCATTACCTTGGACTTTCTTGAGTATTTATTTTTTAGACTATGTTGGGTCTGATATTACAGATCCCCTTAGTTACTGACCGTGCACCAAGGAAAAAGGAGGCAGAAGCTGTTGCTTTGTTTTATTGCAACCGCGGCTGGGAGAGGAGAGGAGGCGCGAGACCTTAACTCACGCTCGGCTCCTTCCGACTCTCTCTGTCCTCCCCCGGCCACCTCGTCGCTTTTATTACAGTTAAGTTTCGTTTCATACAAATCATGGTTAAGTTTCTGTTTTCATACGTCATAGAAAAATACAAAACATTAGAGAAGGTTGAGCAGCGCCTCTAAACAACAGTTGATAATATAAAAACATAAAAATATATACAGGATATTCTTTAAAATACACATAATGTTAAGACTACTGTTTTAAGCAACTTCACATTCCCTCCTGTTGTGGATTTAAAAGGACATCAGTAAATACTAAAACAATTAAGTTTTCTCAGTATTACTTCATTAATAGATTCACAACATTTGAACCATTCTCAGGAAATGGCGAAAACCCTTAACTTAAAGGGAAAAATTCCATAACTCCCCCACCGCACGGTGACGAGAACCTCTTGGTCTGAGAATGGAACTGAATTTGAAGTTAGGGAAACACAATAAGATGAGGGTCACACTTTTGTGTCGGTCTCCACAGTGTCAACATAATCCTCTACGCGTAGTAAGTTATATTGATACATCTGGGCCACGAACATACGGGCGACTAATCTCTTAGACATTGGGACAATACAGCAGGAACAAATAACACATATTAAGATAAACATTATAATGATCAAAGTCCAAACAATGTCTGAAAAAGGGTCATCTTCTCCTTTGTTCTTCTTCTTTTTGACAAGAATCAGGGGGTAATCCCTTATCTGAGTTCGGTGACCTTTTTGCAGTGACTCTGGTGGATCCACGTCTCTCTCTCAGCGATTTTGAGAGCGGTGGGTGTGGTCAGGAGAACAACGAATGGGCCGTCCCAGCATGGGCTCGACCATGTTTTCCTTTTTATCACCTTCACCAACACCAGGTCACCCGGGGTCACCGTTTCCTGTGCAGGAGGAAGAGAAGTAGAGGGCAGATCATTTGCTCTTGACACAGTCCGTTCTTTAAACAAGTCACATAACCATTTAGTCAGTGGATCTGCCTCTCCTGTTTTGTCTGACCATGGCTGATTTTCCCATAAGGGGAGCACAAAGGGTCTGCCCGTTACTGCCTCAAAGGGCGTGATCCCTTGTGGGTTTGGCGTTATTCTCATGTAAGTTTTTACTAGAGATAAACACTCAGGCCATGTTTTTTTTCTTCCATGGTCTTTTTGAGTCTTAGTTTAATAGTACCGTTGGTCCGTTCAACTAAGCCTGCGCTCTGTGGGTGATATGCACAATGATTTTTTAGGGTGATCCCTAAGTGAATGGCCATATTGTCAACGATGGTATTTACAAAATGGCTACCGTTATCACTCCACAAGACTCGTGGAATGCCATGTTCTGGTATTATGTGTTTACAAATAGCTTTAGCTACTGTGAGGGCATTTGGATGTTTTGAAGGAACAAGTTCAACCCATTTAGTTAGTGAGTCTACTAACACTAAACAGTACTTGTGCTGACCACTTTTGTGTAGTTCAATAAAGTCCATGTGTAAAACTTCAAATGGGTAGGAGCCCACTGGGCATTTCCCTCTCTGTGGTCTTAAGTTTCCCTGAGCATTGTGACGACAACACACCATACATGACCTACAAAAAGTTTTAAAATAGGTTTGCAAGCCCTGTGGTATTGTCATTGTCTGTTCTACCATAGATATCATCCCTCCTGTTGAGACATGGGACTTGCCATGACTCAATGTGGCTACTGCGTGGAACAGACTGCGGGGGATGACTGGTCGGTCTTCTTTGTGGTAGAGGCCTTCTGGGGTGAGTTCAATGTTCATCATTTTCCATAGTGTTTTTTCTTTGTCTGGAGCGTTGTTTTGCATGTCAATTAGTACTTGTTTTGGAATGTTGTTGTGTTGTTGTGTTTCTTTGTGGTTGGCGAGCATGACGATCTTTGTTTTGTCTTGGCCTGCTTGCTTGACTGCCAAATCTGCTTTTGCATTTCCTACAGAAACGGCGTCTTTTGCTGAGGTGTGAGCTTTGCATTTGCATACTGCTATTTTGGAGGGTAGCAGTACAGCGGCCAAAAGGTCAGTGAGTAATTTGGCGTGTTGAACAGGTTTTCCTGTTGATGTTTTCATTCCTCGTCGAGCCCACATGGCGGCAAAGATGTGCAATGTCGAGTGGGCATATTGGCTGTCGGTCCAAATTGTTACTGCTTTGTCTTTGAATAATTTACATGCTTCTGTTAGCGCGATGAGTTCTGCTGCTTGTGCTGACAGATTTCCTATTAATCGTCCGCTCTTCAGTGTCTTTTGTTGTGTGACCACTGCATAGCCTGTGTTGGTGTTGCCTAGTTCATCTTTGCTTGAGGAACCATCTACAAACACTGCTTCTCCTTCTTGTAAGGGTGTGTCTAACAAATCTCTTCTTGGTTTGCAGATTTCCTCGGTGGCTTCTGTGCAACTGTGTGGTGTCCCATCTGTCTCCACTGGGAGGAGACTTGCAGGATTGAGAGTGCTGCATCTCTTGATGGTAAGATGGGGTTGGGACAACAGTACAGCTGTTAGGCCAAGATGTCTTGCTGGTGAGAGAAATGACATCTTTGTTTGAGTCAAAAGAACATCTACTGAGTGTGTTACTTGTAGAGTGGTGGGATGGAACAACACCAATTCGGCGGATGCTTGGACAGCCATTGCTGCGGCACACACTGCTTGGACACACTGGGGCAGGGCTCTGGCGACAGCATCAAGTTTCTTTGAGTAGTAGGCCACTGGTCGCATTTGTGTACCATGTTGTTGGAGTAGGACGGATGTCATGAATCCGTCTTTGCAGTCCACTGTTTGGGTGAACAGTTTCTTGTAGTCGGGTAGGCCCAAGGGGCCTGTGCTTGTGATGGTCTGTTTTATCTGATTGAACTTGTCATTAGCTATTTTCGTCCATGTGATGGGATCGGCCAGGGCGATGTCTTCTTGGTAAATTAAATCCACCAGTGGTTGCGTTATTTCGGCGAAGTCCAGAACCCATAGACGGCAAAAGTTCACTAGGCCTAGGAAGGCCATCATCTGTCTTTTGGTCTTTGGTTTGGGGGCATCAAGGATAGCTTGTTTCCGATCAGAGGTTAGTTTACTTCCTTCTGCCGATATGATGTGACCTAAGAAAACTACTTCGGTCTGAGTCCACTGTAGTTTGGTCAGTGAGGCTTTGTTTCCTGTCTTTGCCAGGTGTTGACACAGTTTCACTGCTTCTTCTTGATTTTCTTCTTTGGTTGGACTGGCGATGAGAATGTCATCTACGTAAATCAAGATTTGAGTGGTTTCACTGTGTTCATGGAGGCTCAGACAGTTGTTGATTTCTTGAGAGAAAATGGTGGGGCTCTCTGCATAGCCTTGGGGTAGTCTCGTATAGGTGTACTTCTTTTGATTAAAGGTGAAACCAAACCAATGACGGGCAGACTCGTGCAATGGGATGGAAAAGAAGGCGTTGCTTAGATCAATTACTGTGAACCATTTCTGTTCTGGCTTCAGCGCATTGAGTAGAGTGTGGGGGTCGGGGACGCAGGGGGCTCTCTGTTTTACTGCCTGATTTACGGCTCTTAAGTCGTGGACCATTCGCCAGGTCGTGGTGTCTGCTTTCTTTACTGGAAAGATTGGAGTGTTACAAGTTACCTTGGGGGCTTCTATGAGCACTCCAGCTTTTACCATGTTCATGATTACTGGTGTGATTCCTTCTTTGGCATCAGGTTTGAGTGGGTATTGATTGATTCGTGGGCGATAGTTTGTTCTTGGTTCAATTGTTACTTCTGTGGCTGTGGTCATTAGGCCCACATCGGTTTTTGACGCTGACCACAGCTGAGGTGGTATTTGATCCATGGCGTCTTTTAGTGCCAGGATCGTGGTTTCCTCCGGATGTCATGTACTTAGGTGGGTGCTGGGGACAAATGTTGTCACCCAGTTTAGTTTTTTCCTCCAGACCACGTTTCCTGATGACATGATGCGTTTAAATCTTCCATCTTGACATGGAGTCCACGGAAGTCGTTGTTCGGACCATGTTACATCTCTTATTTTTGATCCTATGTCTTTCCATCTCCAGCCTGTTGGTTTTGCCAGTGAAATGTGGAAGGGAATGCCAAAGCCTTCATATGTGGTTAATGCATATATGTAATCTGGAAAGATTACTGTGGCTGCCATCCATCCTGCCTGTTCGTCCCAAATTAGGTCCTTTATTTGGGCCCGCATGGTTGTCAATCGGGACCATTGATCAAAGAAGTCTCTGTCCTCTTTGTTCGGGGCGAAGCGGATGGTGGAGTGAAGTGGGTACGTGGTTTGGGGCACCCAATTTGAATTTGGTAGGATTTGTTCTGGCATCTGTTGCAGATTGTTTGTTACTGATGTTGGACCTTTTTGGATCGGATCCAGACTGTAGAATGGGCGTGGTTTGTCTTTTCCTTCTAGTACTAACATCTGCATTGGTGTTTCTTGTCCTCTTTTTGTCACGACCATGCTGGAGCCTTCGACCATTAATACAAGGCTCATGGCTTTTATCAAATCTCGTCCGATGAGGTTTTCAGGACAACGAGGCACGTAAACGAAAGTTTGATCTGGGTATTCTGTTCCGTCTTCATCAATAATGGTCAGTGGTTCGGTAAAGTAATGGATGGCTGGTCTACCTCCCACTCCTATGACCAATATTGTGCTTTTTGACAATTTGACACCTGTTGGTAGATCAGTGATCACGGAGGATTGTGCTCCTGAATCCACAATGAATTTCAATGTTGTAGTAAATGGCCCTAAGCCTAGTTTTCTTACTGCTGGGTCAATAGAGGACATCTGGCTAAACAGGACTGTCAGGTCAAGCACCTCGACGATCGTTCTGGTGTCATCAGGGTTTTCATCACTTGACCTTTCCTGCTCGCGTCATTCGGTTGGATCCCAGTGGTCAGATTTTGGGGTCTCAATTTTTTGTTTGGAGCGGCAATCTCGGGCAAAGTGGCCGTACTTGCCACAATTGTAGCACACATCCTGTCTGGTGGCTGGTCGGCCTCTTCCTCTTCCGCGTCCACGTCCTCTACCCCGATAGGGTTGGTTTTGGTAGTAAATTGCTCCAGAAGGTGGAGGAGAGGCATGTTGAAAAAATGTGTGCATGGCATTGAAGACTGATGATTGCGCTTTTTGTCTTTTTAGGTCTTCAGCGTGTGAGGCCCAAGCTACGAGATCATTCACCGGGGCAGTTCTCCAGGTGTGGTATTGTTTCTTGATAAAATTGACTGTACCGTCCACTAGTCCATCCAGGAATGTTGCCCGCAGTAATGTTTGGTATGTGCTTTGTGCCTCAGTGCTTTCTTCGATGCCACCATGTAGTTTCAGTACGTCTTGGAGGCGGTCCACATATTTTTGTGCGCTTTCTTCAGGTTCTTGGCGGCATTGGCGGACTTTAGTTAAATCAGGTGGTTTCTTGAACACTGCGATGGCTCTTTCTAAAAGAGTATTTAGGGCGTTGTCTAGTTCTTGGCCTGGTTGGTAGACTTGGCCTCGTTGGTTGGCTGGAGCAAAGGCTCCTTGGAATCTTCCAACTCGATGTTCTGCGGTCAGACGTAGGACGCTTAGTAATTCATTGCCATTGAGGTGATAGGATCCATGTAGTTCTCTAATTGCAGCTGCCCATTTTTCAACGTTGTCTTCAATGGGAGGAACTGATGCGCATGCGGCTACTTTTTCTTCTTCGGTCCATGGGCGATAGAGCAGCAAGGTCTGTGGATGAGCAGGTTGACCAGGATTTGGCATTCCATAAGCTGGGTTGGCTACAGCTACCATGGGATATGCTGCCACCTGCTGAATGTCTGGGTATAATTTTGTTGTTGCAGCCAGGACGTCTGCTGTTGGTTTGTTTGATCTTGTACGGCTTCCAATAGGAGGGGAGGCTCCGTCCCCAAAACTCGTGGAGGTGGAATTTGGGGAGGAGGTAGACGGGGTAGGCGGTTCCCACTGTTGGTTGACGTTTACTTCCTCTTCTGGATCATTTTGCTGTCGCACTTCAGCCGGTGCATTTCCGTTGTCTCTTCGTCTGGCGCCGGTTTCTTCCGTTGGTCTTATCTTCATCTGGTACACTTTTCTTTCTGTCTTTTCCTTTTTTCTTTTTTCACTTTCCAAAATGCTTTCTGTCCTCATTTTACACTGTTTTATCCACACTTCAACAGCACGTAGTTGTGCTTCCAATTTTTCTACATTCTTTTCCTTTTTAATCTTCTTTGCTCTTTTCTCCACTAAACTTTTCTTAACTTCCTCTTTGTTCCTGACATCTCTCAAAGACAGGTTAAAATCATACTTGGTCACCCAGGATTCCAGATACTTGCACGCATTAGCAACAAAGCTTGCAACAAACTTAACATCCTGGTGTTGTTCTATTTCTTTTCTCAATGACTGGCCCATTGTATCTATTCCCGAGCGGGCAGCAGTTACTCCCTTCTAACCTTATCTCATAAACACGCACAAAGTACACACCCACACAAAAACACACGCACACAACCACACACACACACATAAACTCACACACAAACACACACACTTAGTCTTTTCTGTGGTGCACCACTTTCTAATTTAAAACCATGATTTGTGTTTTAGGCGATTATTTTTAATCGCAGTCAGTTCTGTTCTGACCTAATAAATCTTAGTTATATTGAACACAGATATTTTGGTAACCAATGAGTGGGGAGGTGTAAATTATTACGTATTTACGGCAACGTTTAATTTCCTCTACCCGGGCACCCGAAAACGACACTTTTTTTTAACAAGTTAAAAACTAGTCAATAAAAGTATTTTGGATCTCATCTAATAAAACCGTGATCCCTTTGATGCCCGGATCATATATACCATGGGTTTTTTTTCTCTTCTTCACGGGCCAACGCCCAAGCGCTTCTCTTTTACTCCCCACTTTTCTATTTTTCTCTTACTTCTTCAGTATATTTAGTGTTCCTTGTTCAAACTTCTGTGTAAATCGTGATAATTAAACAGCATAATACCTGTTAGTCCTCGGTGCCGGTCTGGTTCGCAGGACCCGGTGTCCGGGCGAACGGCCGAGGCCGGAGCGACGAGACCCGTCACGCAAGGGGAGACGCTGTCGACAGATTCTCGGTGTCCTCGGTTCGGCGGCGGTCGTCCGTCCAGATGCAGGTCCCAGGTTTCGGCACCAATTAAATGTTGGGTATGATATTACAGATCCCCTTAGTTACTGACCGTGCACCAAGGAAAAAGGAGGCAGAAGCTGTTGCTTTGTTTTATTGCAACCGCGGCTGGGAGAGGAGAGGAGGCGCGAGACCTTAACTCACGCTCGGCTCCTTCCGACTCTCTCTGTCCTCCCCCGGCCACCTCGTCGCTTTTATTACAGTTAAGTTTCGTTTCATACAAATCATGGTTAAGTTTCTGTTTTCATACGTCATAGAAAAATACAAAACATTAGAGAAGGTTGAGCAGCGCCTCTAAACAACAGTTGATAATATAAAAACATAAAAATATATACAGGATATTCTTTAAAATACACATAATGTTAAGACTACTGTTTTAAGCAACTTCACAGACTACTTTTATCCGTTCCATTTTAACATGAGTATCTGTACTTTTTACTTGATACATTTTCAAAACAAGGTCGTTACTTTTGTTTTTAAATGCATGGCAACGATTAAAATACTTGACCTGTAAGAAAGAGCAAGGTCAATGTCTCCTGGCTCCGCCAATCATATGAAGCATTTCACACGTCCCTTACATCCCAGCTTGTGATTGGCTCCACGACACGCTATCACATGACGTGCAATTGGCTAGATTAGAACAAGCCGCATATATGAGGGCAACGCGCTTCGCCACTACAGAGGATAAGAAAAACGCTTCAGACTGCCAGTCAACAACATGAAAGAAGGTTCAATCATGTCATGTCTGCGAGGAGTGGGCCAGCAACATGAGCGAGTGATAATCAACACTGTGGACTCGACGCACGGCAAGTCAGAGAGTCAACTGGCCAATGTACACCCATTTTTGCTCCATTAGCTAATATCTTTTAAATTGACGTAGGAGGAAACATCCGGTAAAAATAATTTTTGCTTCTACTCGTCAAGTATATTTCAGAGCCTGTACTTTTACTTTTACCAAAGTTTTTTTATTTATTTACACAATTGTCCTTTTACTCAAGTAGAGAATGTCAGTACTTTTCCCATCTCTGCTTTCACATGTACTCAGTCTTTGAGTACCTCATTGCACTTCGGCTCACAACAAAACAAAAAAGAAGGAATTGGACATCTCTCAAGACAAAAAAAGGGAAAATACATATAGTGATGATATCCGATGCGTCTTGCATTGCTGGGCCTGCCCAAGTACAGTAGTTGTTCTCATCGGGTCCTCTCATATTTTTAACTGATTGTACATTTAAAAAAATAAAACATCAAACGGTGACATTTCGTGTTTGGCAACTTTCCAACTTCAATAAGTCATGCTACCAACATAGAAGCTGTCGCTAACATGAGCTTGTATATGGTGCCATGTTGTAAATGATTGACTGCCTGTGTGAGTCCTGTGATTGACTTCTGAGGTCATCAGTCCAATGTTTCCCCCACCACATGTCTTAAATCAGCACAATAGCTGGTTGAAGTAATTTCCATTTTCATTTTCCCAAATTTTTGTTGGAAAAAAATAATTATGTATGATCTTTTTTTTCCACGTATCCATTTTGACAAATTTATTATTTAATTTAATTAAAACATCCAATTTATTTAAATTGCAATTTTTTTTAAACAAAATAATGGATGGATGGATGGCTAGATGGATAGATAGATAGATAGATAGATAGATAGATAGATAGATAGATGGATAGATAGATAGAGGTGAGGTAAAGCAGATTGACTAGCTTCATAAAAAATTTCAGACCAATTCCTGAGGACATGCAGTAATGTTGACACCAGAAATTAGAGGGACGGAATGTGCAGGAATTAACCAGATAGATGTGATATTTTTTTTACTCCTGTAGATGGCACTCTTGGGTTAAAGATGAAGTGGAAATGCAATACATTTCCATTGCACTAGTTTTATCTTTAAGCCAAGAGCACCATTTAGAGCAGTTATATATATATATATATATATATATATATATATATATATATATATATATATATATATATATATCAACACCATTTCCGAATGAATCAAGGCTAACGTAAAACAGGCTTTTATGTTAAATCTTGTCTTATGTCTTACTTGGCTTCTTACTATTATCTAGTGGTGCAACTGATCACAAAAGTCTTGGTTCGGATCGGATCACGGATTTGAGTCACGGTATCAGATTGTTTTTTGGATCAGCAAAAACAGGGGAAAAAAAAGATAAATGGTAATTTGTCTTCATTTATTTTGTAAAACGCTTAATCCCATTTAATAAAAATAAAAAATAAATTAAAAATGTCTAATGTAGCCGTTTAATTCCTAAAATTCCTATTTTTACATGGGTCATGTGTAAAATAACAATGTATCAATGGATTAAAGTTGCGTTCCTATAATCTAAACAGTTAAGTTTGAAATTTTGAGTTGAATGTTTTTCTTTTTTCTTTTTTTTATGTAATGAAAAGTCCTCCAAATGTAATTTAACACACATTCCATTCCTTTAAACATGGAGAGTGAATTATAAAGTAGCATTGGTCCAGAATACTGAAAAAGAATTTACAGTAAGACAGATTCCAGCTGTCAAACTCACTCACAAGCCAGACACTCGTTGGTGATGCTAACAGCTAGCCACTTACCTTGGAGACTCTGTCGTATCATACAATGACAGTGTAATTATTTAGCGGTTTCTTAGCATCCTAAATCCTTGAACATAAATTCGGGATAGCGCTGTGTTGATATTAGTCGCAACTACAATGTAAAGTAAAGCTAGACATCACGCCACAAAATTAAAGTGTACTAAGGTTATTTGCATTGCCGTCAATGTATTACTGCATTTGGTAAACTTTATTTTTAAGTTAGGCTTAGCGCGTTACGTTGAGTATGTTTCAGCTTCCTTGACATGTCAGAATGGTATCAACTGTGATTGAGCACTTATTTAGTTTTTTTTCCACCAAAAATCTGCTGAACGTGATCCGAACCGTGGGGCCTGATCTGAACCGACCACAAATCAATGATGAGTTGTTGCACCACTACTATTAAAAGATCAGCTTTTCCAATAGTGTTTGTGTTAATTCTGGTAGACAATAGTGTGGCTTTATAAACCAGGTTGTTTCTTGTGTGTTGAAAAAAGGTCCCAGAAGCCTGAACTGCTGCGTGGGCGATGCCAAAGTCACTGTGCTTCTGTTCCAGTGTGTTCAGGGTAATAAATGAGGTGTCAATGCTATTCACATCCCAGGCCACACATGCTCTCACATCTTAGGTAAGTACAGAGTCGGAGGGGGCTTTATCTTCTCATCTTTCCTTTCTCTGTCTACAGTCTACTGTTTATACTCCCAAGAGAACATTCACTTATTGTTGATGTTTCTTGTGCTTCACTGAGGCTGTTTTGCACACACACGGAAAGAGTATGCCATTCAGTATGCAAGATTAAATGCAGTTTGTTTAGGACTGAACATTTATAGCACGAAGAATCGATAAGACATGAAGAATTTATTGGGCAAAGCTGCTTGAATTGATCGAAAGCTCAATCAAGCTCAAGCCCATTTACACAGACAAACACTTAATTCAATGTTCAGTACTTTTGACCATGCTAACGACCAGTAAAGAATCTTAGCACTCTGAGCAGTTTTTTTTTAAAATAATTTATTCTTTCTCAAACATACACAGTTAAAAAGAAAGAAAAAGGAAAAAAAAGTCAACTACTGTATTAGAAATTGGTCATTGGTCATCTTCATCTAACAACAATTGAAAACAGTCTGCTTAAATTAATGTCACTCAAACAAGTACATGTTTTTATATGTATTAATTGGACACACCATGTCAATATTCACAGTGCAGGTAGGAAAAGTATGTGAATCCCTGGGATAAGGACTTCTCCAACAGCTAATATAATTTATTGAGTCAGCCAAACTAGATTGGTTAAAGCTGCCCTTCACTATTTGTCAAAATCAGTGTTCACCAACTTTTTTATTTTTATTTTTTAAATTGAAAGCTACTTCTTGGGCACTGATTAATGCAAAGGGCTACCAGTTTGAAACTTCACACTTTTGAAACCAACAAATTTGCTCAAATAACATTTAATATTATATGCGGAGTTGCCAACTGTTACAGACTGTCTGTATTTTGTTACGGAAATTACTGAGCACTAGCTCGTTACACTGCCAGTCCTGTAAGTTAATCACACTTAAATGATCAGATAACATTAGCATTAAAGCACTAACATTTTTCATTGTCAAGCATGGTGTGTCAGACGAATTTTGTTACTCACATTACCATGTGCATGGATGAATGGCACATGAATGCTGTATAAAGATTGCCACCTGACTTTAGTTCGAGAGTGTGAAGCTCCACACTATGTTGTTCCATTTCGTGGGTGGTGCAGGTAACTGCTGGCTTTAAGACGATATCATAAAAGTGGTGCAGCAGCCACATGTGGAAAGGCGGAGTTTTAGTGAACCAGGGGGTATTCCATCAAGCCGAGAGTCGATCATAACCCACTAGCCACTTCCAGTGTATCACAACTTTGGCACATTTTTCTACTCGCCCATGGAATGTAGGCAGATGCACCTGAGGACATAACGGTTTGCTGCTAGTGTGTGTGTATGTTTAGTTAGCTACCCCGGAGACGATCCATCAGTACAGTGCTGTGTACGTTGGATTAAGGAAAAACCTGTCTTATTTCGATAAACCCGGCTCATTTTAATCAGAGTTTCGTTCCATCAAGGTGGTTTATGTGAATGCCCACTCAGTAACCATGTAAATTTATGTTGCAGACCTAACCTGCTCCTTAGCAGGTTTCGCCTATCGACTCACCAGGGCTTCTTATCTACCCCAGGAGCGTGCACAAAGACAGGCTATGCAAGCCTGTCTTACGTTAGCCTTGATTAGACGTGGCTGGCCTGGGTTAGTGGAACAACTTGCTGCTTTATTCGGAGATGGTGTTCACTCCAGCCTTGTTTTTTTGCATGAGCCTCGCTTTCTTTAGCTGCGTTGATGGAATAACCCCCCCCCCCCCAGCTGTTTTACTTACGGGTTAGAAAACTAGCCACCAAAATAACTCATATTTCATTTAAAATATATATATATATATATATATATATATATATATATATATATATATATATATATATATATATATATATATATTGTAGCGATTATTTGGGTTGCCGTAATGGCTTATGAGAAATTTGAAGGGAAAACTGAAGGGAGTTGTAATTTCCTCAGTACTCTCTGGGGGCACCACGTTGACTTTGCTTGTTTGTAGGAGCAAAATAAACGATAAAAATCCTATTATCAAGTATTCATAATCTGAAGTTGCTACTCTAGTTAATCATGGAGTTCTTTGTTTCAATAACAGAATTACTAATCCACTCAGTAAACAAATGATTCGGCAGAAATTGAATTTCTAGACAACCAATTTATTCAGTAAACTCACACATATATCAGTCACAGCCTAACCTATTAATGAAACGGAATAAAAAATGTGAATCAAAGATAAAAAAGAAAACATGCAACTGAAACAGAATATTTCTTTCAATTTAATTATAACTGTTTTGATTTAGTTATAACTATTTAGAATTGGACAAAATTGCTTTGATTTACTCAGTATAGTTTTGTATGACAATTCTCTTTCCCTTTAAATTCCCACTAGCAAATGTATTGAGACATCATAGTGACCAATGAGGGCGTAGTCATGTGACTCTGGGAGGTAACATTTTGGAGGACAAGGGATATTGCCAGCAAGCGGGGGGAGGAACTGGACAGTTGAGAGATTCAAGATGGCGCGGGTGGCGACGATCTTTCTCCTGTCGGCGATGTTGTGAATAAATGTGAAGAAAATGCCTGAATTCACTGATCTCATGTATGTTTATTAATCAACGGCATGAACACGCAAATGGTAAAAATCCTCCATTCCAACAATTGATGATGCCCGACGTTCGAGCTCTGCCGTTCTACGTGCCTCGTGGCGGAGTCCGGACGAACAGAATTCCATGGCGCCGAGTTAATATGGTAAGGACTTTTTATCCTTGTTGTTAGATGAATTCTGTTTGTCGTGGACTCTGTGCCGGGTTTCGTCTGCTAAATTTAGCTACGTTGTACGTGAGATCTGAGTGAACAGGTATTGTCTTGGGTTGAGTGTGCGCGTTTGTTTGTTAAGCTCCGTGGCGGTGGCCACGCGGTTTTTCGTTGTTTGTCTTCTACAATGTGCGCGACGTGTCTGTGTCGCGGCCACCTAGGTTTAAGTTTGGAACGTAACGTTACGATGGATTGTGCGCGAATAAGTCGACATTTGAACTATACGTACGTGATGACGGTCTTGTTTACCAGCACATTGGATTCGGCGCTGCTGTGATTGAGCCAGCATGAACAGGTTGAAGTGAATGGCTGTGTTTGTCTTTATTTTTATGTGTGTTTAGCCGTTTCGCCAAGAAATCGATAGATCTGGATATAAGTTATTATTCGACGAAGTAACGGTGTATTTTATTTAGTGAGTCCGAGCACTTCGGAGATATTTGTGTTAGTCTGTGGTTATTTTATTTTTTGGAGGAGTAATGAGCAACGTTGCGGTGAGAATTATGGCTTCTGTATTGGTTCAACAAGTGAGACGTCACTGAATTAATTTGAGGAGTTTGTGTTGCGTATGAGTGCTGGGCCTAGTTTGGTGAGACAAGACTGTGAGATATGTGTGGAGCATGTGTGAATTGTGTGTTTAAAGGGGGGATTTTATTTTTTCTTGTTTGTGTGCTGGGAGTTGTGACTGTTTGTGTGACCCTGACAATGGAAAAGGTGTATTGCGTAATGTCCTGGGGGAGTGTTGAAGTAGGAGGGCAGTTTTTGTGTTTTTTCTCCTCTATGCCTTTATGAAAATGGAGTGAAAGGAGGACTGAGTTTGTTGGAGACAGGTATTTTGTGTCTCCAAAAATAAGGGAGATAAGATAGGATGTATATGAATGGTGTTTGCAGAAAGTGGTAAAAGTAGGTTTAAAAAAAAAAGGGTGAAAAGTAAAAAAAAATTCCCTCTCTCTCCAATTTCTTTGTCCTTAAAGGTGGGGGAGAATTCCTCCTTTGTCTGTGAATTTTTAAAGCCCTTCCCCCATGCTTGTTTAGAGACAGGCGGGGGATGGGGGAGTGTACTATTGTTTTAGGAGGTAGAGGTGTAATTTTTTTGGGACAAGCAACATCTGGTTGCAATCATTTGTGTGAATAGCAGGGGTCTTCTGATGCTAATCTGTTAGATCAAATTGTTCCTGTTAAGCGGAAGGATATAGAGGTCTAGATGATAACTACAGGCCACTATCCATATTTTTTTTAATCAGGTCTGCTTTTTATAGTTGAATGTGGAGTAATAATTTTTTTTTAATTGAAAATGAATTTTCATTTTTTTTATTTTTCCCCTGCATCTCTGATGACTCATTCGTAGGTGTGAAAATGATTTAACCTTTGTTCTGTCTCTGAGTCCCATTTCAGAATTTGAAGGCTATTTTGCATGCAAGTCCTGAGGCTTGAGAGAACTTCCCATGAGGGCGCCGACTGGGAGTTGTCACATTTTAAGCTTAATTTGAGGTAACATGTAATGAAGAAGAAGTCTATGGTAGACATATGCGTAAATATAGTAATACTACTTGCTATAGTGTAGTGAACAAATTTAAATAAAACTACAAAATAAATAAAGATAAATAAATTTTAAAAAATTGAATTACAACAAGCAGATAGTGCTCTCTTGCTACGATCTCAACTCCCTCTGTCTGTTGCGAGTGTACAATGTTTCAGGCGGGTTCAATCTTTGACTAGAGGTGTTGTTCTTGGGTGACGCTACAATGGACAGTGTTCTCCTATGCTGGATTAACCTGGCTGTTGGGCCACGAATATGGACAGCGTTCTCCTGCTCTGCTTGGTGTACAGAGTGAACGGCAAGCTGCACGAAGGCCACTTTCGGGGGGGAAAGTGGCCACACAGACTGCAACAAGGATGGTACACTGTATATCCGCTCGCCCTGTGACTGTTCAATGACTCTTATGCATTGTCTGAGCATAATGTCCATCAACTTTTTGAGCAGACATCTCGAACTCTCATCACAGCCGTCTCGATGACCTGTCAGGGGTCTCCAGTGAAAGCCCAGACCTGCTTTGAACTTTGCCCTGCGCAGCTGCTGCCATCTGCTGAACAGGAAGGGATATGGACTCCAGTTGTTGACTCAAAGCTGTAGAATCATCTGAGATTAGCTCCTTGGGTCGTATTTTGGTCTGTTTGTGTACATTTGCACTCTGTACTATGTCAGAACGGGAGATGTGATCTATAGCAACGCAGTTTCGGAAATTGAAAACGGCTTATGTGAATAAGGGTAGGATGAAATTTATTTCAATCTTAATTACTCTATTTTCCGTTATTTGATGCTTGTTGGATTTGGTCTTCTAATTTTTTGCCCATTTGTCTTTTATAATTTTAGCTTCTGGAATGCGACTCAAATGTGGAACACTTACGGCGAATTTGCTGGTTAAATTTTTTATTTTTGATTATGCTCACAGCACTGTGATCTTTGGATCCCACGGGGGATGCTCTCTGCAAGGTTCCCTGCTGTGTTTTACAAGCCCCACTACTCTGTAGAAGAGGTGGGGTTACTTAGCATTTTAAGATTAATTTTTGGTTTGTTTAAAGTAGGAATTTTGTCTTGTTTTCCCTCTGATCTTTTATCTTACTTTATAGTTTGTTTGTTTTTCCTCGCTGAACAGGATTCAAATTTGCATCTCAAACGCTTGCCTCAAAGGCTTTTGTTTTTATGACTTGTTGTTGCAAGTTAAGACGGATCTGCCCCTGTAGTTTTGGTGTTGGCCAAATTGCCCCAATTTGGTTTTTCTTATCTACAGGACACAAGGTGTCTGTTTTTTCCCTCTTTTGAAGCAGCAATTTGTTCCCTGCTGCAGTTTTTACATACTGGTCTGAAATGATCTAAGTTGATCTTTATCAGATGGGGGAATTACTGGTGTGTCTGTGTGTATCGTCACGAAGGAAGATATGCACACAAACAGTTCATGTTGAATTAAATAAATGTAGAACTATAAGTTAGTCTGAATGTGATAATTCTACAGTCTGTGAGAATGAATGAATTCACAGGAGGAGAATTGAGGTGATCGGACTTTGACCATGGAGGAAAGTAAGTTTTGGCAAAGACGACACTCATGGCGAAAATAAGGTAAATATATTCCATTTCAGAAACAATCTCGCCTCAGACTGTTTGCGTGTCCGGCCGGGCGTGAGCGCTCTGAGTGATGATGTTGTTTATTTATATGGTTTACACTGCTATAATAAAAACCAGCGTCAAAAATACAGAAATTTGCTGGTTACGACTAAAAGCACATTTATGCTAAATCTACTACAGTAAATATCATGGTAAAATATTTGATTAATCATTATCTACCATCATAAGGGTTTCCTAGGAATATTGGATCAGACGAACCCATTTCAAAAACAAAACTTTATAAGATGTAGAAAAGGCATTGAGATTAAAACATATTTGATTTAGTATATTATCGCTGATCTCAAGGACATTAAAGAAAAATAGAAATATTAAACAATTGGCCTCATAAAGTTTTACTTAGCTACAAGATTTTCATTGTTGTATCATTGAATGTGCAAATGTCATTAAACTGATTCTGTCTGGGGTTTGCATGCGCGAGATGCTGTGATTATCGCGAGACCTACAGCGAGACCAGGACACCCCAACATGGCAGCGCCCTGCTGCTAAGATAGAACTAGCTCTATTATGCTAAACTAATTCGAGTTTAACCATCATATATCTTGGCTTTTCTCTTTTCTCTTTCATCCGACAGATTTGGAATACCATCCAACGTGGAGGACCTCGAACGCTTCATTGACGGTTATTTTTACAACTGCGCGATGGAGGACTCTTCCGTCGAGAAACCGTCTAAGAAACCCTCTAAAAAGAGAAAGAATGACTCAGCGACGGACACGGACGACCTAACTACTACGGAGGTCTCGGTCAGTATGCTGGAGTACATAAATAAAAAGTTAGAGGTCCTCTCCCTAATCTGCGAGGAGGTGAAGGGATTTAAGGTAAGTATGGAATTCCTCAGCCAACAAATAAATGATCTCCAACGCAACAATGCCGAGATACACGCTACACTCGTGACTGTTTCAGCCGAGTTAGAAACCATTAAAAAGGAAAATAAAATGCTAAAAGAAACTGTTCTGGATGTTCAATCCCGCAGCATGCAGGATAATTTAATATTCTTAGGTATATCCAAGAACACCTCTGACAATCCAGAGGTTGAGATAAAAAAATTTATGACGACATCGTTAAAAATTCCTCAGGAGACGGTAAATAACATCTCCTTTCACCGGGTACATTGGCTTGGAGCTCGTAGGGGCAACAGACCCCGTCCTATTATCGCCAAATTTGAGCATTTTAAACAAAAAGTATTTGTTAAAAGTAAAGGACGGGAGCTTAAAGGGACCTCATTTGGAATGAATGACCAATTCCCTAGAGAGATTAATGAGCGGCGAAAGGTACTGTTTCCTATAATGAAACAAAATAGGCAGGAGGGTAAACGGACTATGATGGTCGTTGATAAACTATACATCGATGGCCAACTATTCCGGAACCCCAACTCCACTCCCTGGCTGTTCTAATTAGCATCGATGGAACTAAACTTTGTTTGATTATTAGATGTATACATATACATATACATATAATGTATATGTGGTTATAAAACCTAAAATATGAATACTCATTATGTTTACGCTATATTATAAATATAATAATAATACATAACTATATCTAAAAGTAGATTTAAACAAAAAAAAATCTCGCTTGGGTTACCAGTTACTGGTGTATTATAATGTTGTTTAACTCCCCACTAACGTCCTTCACTTTCACATCCCTACCCGTTTTTTCACTGTTATATTTACTTACACATTTCCTTATATTTTACACAAATTATATAAATCACCTAACTACTTTGATTCTATCCTATAACATGCCAGTATTGACAAATGGCCTATGCAGATATTTACACAGGACTGAGCCTATATTGTTTGTATGCATAAATTAGTTCTGGTTTCCTGGAATGTTTGTGGCGCTCGCTCACAGGCAAAAAGAATAAAAACTTTAGACAATCTCTTAAAATTAAAAGCAGATATTTGCCTCCTGCAAGAAACCCACCTACAAAAATCTGAAGAAAAATTACTTATTGATAAGAATTTTAGCCAAGCATACTCTGCCCCTTATAACAGCAGACAAAGAGGAGTCTGTATACTCATACATAAGAATTTACTCTTTACTCTAAATAATACAATAACAGACCCAGAGGGCCGATACATTATTATTCAGGTAACTATATTTAATAAGATATATACACTTGGCAATTTATATGCCCCTAATAATGATGATCCGGCCTTTTTCCATGAATTTTTCTCTCAGCTGTTTGATTTAGCAGCGAACTCTACTATTATTATTGGAGGAGACTTTAACACAGTCTTAAATCCATTAATAGACCGTTCTAATAACACAACATGTATAAGGCGATTACAGTCTACTAAAGTAATAGGGGAATATATGGATGATTTTGGCCTCGTCGACAGCTGGAGACTTAAAAACCCAAATAAGAAGGAATTTACCTTCTTTTCCGCTGTACACCGGTCTTTTTCAAGAATTGATTATTTTCTTACAAATAACTCTATTGCTGATAAAACTGTTACAAAAATACATCCTATTATTATTAGCGACCACGCACCAGTCTCACTTTCCCTACAAGTTGATTATACCTTTAAACCACCACCAACATGGCGTTTTAACATCTCTCTGCTAAACGATGCAGTTTGATAAAATTATAAGGAAAGAATGGGCAGACTTTTTGGAAATAAATGACTCTCCAGGCCTATCGCCATCTCTTCTCTGGGAAGCTGGGAAAGCAGTAATTAGAGGTAAAATTATATCATATTCATCTTATAAAAAGAAACAGGATCAAAAATTTGAAAATGACTTGGAAGATAAAATTAAACAACTGACGGATGCGTACGCAATAAACCCAAATGACCAAATATGGACTGACTTACAAAATACAAAAATACAGTTAGACGATATGCTAACTAAAAAGACAGAGTTTATAATACAACAATTGAGATACAACAACTTTGAATATAATAACAAATCAGGTAAATTTCTTGCAAACCAACTTCAACGCAATCGGGAAAAATCTCTTATAACGGCTATTAAAGGGACAACTGGTGAATGTACACAATCACCAGAAGAAATTAATCAAATTTTTTATAACTATTATCGCAACCTATACTCAGAAACTAACAAACCTAACCCTGAGCATATTGAGGCATTCCTCAGTAGCTTAAATATGCCTCAGTTAACTACTGAATATAAAGATATGTTAGAAGCGCCACTTACTATAAACGAGTTGTACAGTGCTCTAGATAGTATGCCTAATGGCAAGGCACCTGGCCCAGATGGTTATCCGGCTATATTTTTTAAGCACTACTGGTTAATGCTTGCTCCGCTATTCTTAAGAGTAGTAACAGAAATTAAAACTAATGGTTACATACGTCCACACATGAATACAGCAGCAATTAAACTTTTATTAAAGCCAGAAAAAGACCCCAGCCTTCCATCAAGTTACCGTCCGATTTCACTAATTAACACTGATATCAAAATTATTACTAAGGCTTTCACATCTAGATTAGAAACAGTAATCTCGACAATTATTCATAGCGACCAAACAGGCTTTATTAAAGATCGTCACTCTACTAATAATATTAGGAGGCTCTTTAACCTTATTAGCATGTCACAGCGGCATGATAAGAAGGCAGTTATTATATCGTTGGATGCAGAAAAAGGTTTTGACAAAGTTAACTGGTCCTTCCTCTTTGCTGTTTTAAATAAATTTGGCTTTGGGAAATCATTTATCCACTGGGTGTCAGTATTATATGATTCTCCCAAAGCTACAGTTACTACTAACGGGATTATATCTAAGAGCTTTATTTTACAGAGAGGCACAAGACAGGGATGCCCACTATCCCCTTTATTATTTGCAATATTTATCGAGCCACTTGCAATAGCCATACGCCAGGAAAGAAGGATTCAAGGAATTCACTCTGGGGTAACAGAACATAAAATTAATCTATATGCCGATGATATTTTACTTTATCTAGAAAACCCGGCGATTTTGTTAGGGGAAGTATTTAACTTAATAACTAAATTCTCACAGTTGTCAGATTATTCTATTAACTGGACAAAATCAACACTTCTACCTATTACAGAAAATTCTTGGAACCCTGCAAGCCAGGACCCACATTACTCATTTCCTATAGGTAATTTAAAATACTTGGGCATAAAAATCTCACCTAAATTAACTGATTTAATTCATTTAAATTTTTCTCCACTTCTGGATAACATTCATAGTGACTTGGAACGCTGGAATAATCTTCCTATTTCTTTAATAGGACGAATAGCCACCGTTAAAATGAAAGTTTTACCTAAAATAAACTATTTTTTCTCAATGATTCCATTTAAACCTACGGCTAAATGGTTCCAGTTGTTGGACTCAGCCGTTACAAAATTTTACTGGAAAAAAAAAAGAAGCAAAGATTAGTCTATCTACTCTTCAGAAAAGTAAATCCAAAGGTGGTCTAGAGGCACCAAATTTTATGTACTACTATATAGCTAACCAGCTACAATATGTCGTTCTATGGGCACAACCCAACAGAGATACTAACTGTTGGCTGGAACTAGAACAGAAGGATTGTAATAACCTCAGACTTCTAGATTTACTCTTTATTACAACATCGATTAAGCGACATAATTGTTTTAAAAACCCAATGATCTCCGCCACCCTGACTGCTTGGTGGAAGGCATTAGAAATTACAAAAGCCCAAGTGGAGCCCTGTGGGCTTTCTCCCCTATGGCATAACCCTGACTTTCGAATTAACAACGTTTTATTTAGGTGTGTGGGAGCAGAAAGGAATCACACATCTTCACCATCTCTTCTCAGATAATATGTTTATATCATATACATCTTTGCTCAAAAAATACAAAATAACAAACGGAAATTTTTTACATTATCTGCAAGTTAAAAATATGATAAAGAAACAAATTCCAACACTTCAGGGTACGCTCCAACCGCCTGGCTTAGCTAAAGATATTACCAAGCTTTCTCCGACAACAACAAAAAAACTTTCAAAAATATATAAATTACTTTCATATACGGATAAAATGTCTTTACCCATCTTAAAATGGGAGACAGACTTGTCTATAGCTCCGGAATCTGACTTTTGGATTCAAGTTTGTGAAAATGCATTTAAAATGACAAAACACACAAATTTACAACTTATCCAATACAAAATAATCCATAGAACATACATTACTCAATATATGATGAAGAAAATGGGCCTCTCCGACTCCGACATTTGTCTCCAGTGTTTACAAAACACTACAGACACTTATTTTCATGCTTTATGGTTATGCACCCCGGTTATGTATTTCTGGACTAAAAGTCTTAGAAAAACTTTCCGCTATCTTGGACTATAGGATACCTTTATCTCCAAACTTGTGTTTGCTAGGTGACCTAACAACAACTGACCTACCACATAAACAATTTCAATCTACACTTGTAGCCCTTACTATCGCTAAAAAAACAATTCTTGTTAACTGGAAAAATAAACAAACTCTGAATATCGACCAATGGTCTAACCTCCTCATAAATCACATTTTAATGGAAAAAATATCGGCCTCAAATAAAAAACAAATATCAAAATTCATAGAAATATGGTCTACGTATATAGAATATTTTAACCTAATTCTGGTTATTTAATTCTGCCTGTTAGCGAGAGCCACCACATCGTGATAACTTACATTGATGTCTCTGCATTTGGCAGTTTGTTACTAATGGTTGTGTTTTTATAGTCAGGAACCCAGTTGCTGTCAACAGGATCGAGCAGATTCACCTCCAATGGGCACTAAAGGCTTATATTCGGATTCACTGCATGCCAGGGGACTAACTCTACAGGTGCTGTCCCCCCTGGCTGGGCGTGGGCGGGTCTGCCCCTCTGTTGGCTGCTGGGTGGCGGCTGCGTCTTGGTCGTTCCCTGGGTCTCGTGGTGCGTGCTGTGTTGCGGGGCTCTCCTTGGTGTCCGGGGCGGCGCCGCCCCGACGCGGTCCGTCGCTCGGGGTCCGGCGACGCGGGTCGGGGCCTGTGGGCCGCCGGGGTGCCCCGTGGTTTTGCACAATACATTTTAGGGCACATAACACACTTTGGGGGGGAGTGGGGTGGGTGGAGACACCGTCTCCGCCCTGCAGCTCCCCTCCAAATTTTAATGCACCACACAACTGGGGGGGGGGGGGGGCATCGGTTGGGGCGGCCGCGGTATGGAGCAGTGCTACGGTCGCCTGTCCGTGTGCACCCCCCCCCCCCCCCACCTTAACTTGTTTTAATGCACCACATACGCTCATTGACATGCCTGAGGGGCGGGTGGATCGGAGCAGGGGGGGATATCATTTCCCTCTGCTCCGGTTCACCTGCCCCCAATTTTAATGCACCACACACACACACTTATGTATATACACTGGGTGGGGTCACACTCACGGTTTAGGGGTAGAGTTCGCCAGTCGGCGAGCTGGCGAACTTAGTAACAGGGTTAGTTTTTCACTTAGATCGTTGGGGTGACGACCGGGGCCTCTCCCCGCTGGGCCTGGGGTTCGGGGATGCCGCCCGTCCTCCGGTGCCCCCATCTCCCCTTCTGCCCCTGGTGTTCCGTCCCTCCGCGTGGTGGGGTGGGCGCGGGTGCCCTCTCCGCTCCGCTGCCCGGCCCCCTCTTCGGCGCGGATGCCTGGGTGCGGTGTGTCCCCGGGGTCTGGGGTCGGGGGCCTGGGGGGCTGTCGGTTGGTGGGGGTGGGGGTGGGGGCGGGGGGCGGGGGCGGCTTGGTTGGTGGGGGGTGGTGGTGGGAGTGCCGGGGTGGGGGGTGCTGGGGTGGGGGGTGCGCCTGGGGATTTGGGTACCTGGGGGCGGTTGGGGCTGGGTTGGGGTGGGTGGCGGGGGTGGGGGGGCGTTCGGGTTGTGGGCCGGTGGGGTGCCTGGTGGGCCTGCAGTGCCCCGTCCTGCTGCGTTGGGTTGGGGGCGCGGGCCGCGTTGGGGTGGGGGGCGCTCCTGCTCCGGGGTTTGCTCTCCGGCCGGTGGCCCCTGCGGGGCCCGGGGGTCGTCCTTTGGCGCGGCCGCGGCCTGGGGGGCCCTGAGGTGTTGCGCTTGCTCTGTCCTGGCGGGGGTCGACGGCTCCCCTCTTTGGTGGAGATTTTCATGCATGCTAGATCCACCACACCAGCATCTATCGAGACTCAGACACAATTTGTTTCTCCCTCAGGTCATTGATTCGGTGGAGGCTGGTGTCTGTGGATCTCACTCTGCTTCGTCTGTCCTTTCTACCTTTCCTCAGTTTCTCCTTTGGGCCCTTGAGGTTTCCCTGATTTGTTGGAGTCTGGATGTCTCTGGGGTTAGTGAAGGTTAGTGGCCCGGTGGGTGGTGTCTGGTCGGTGCTGGGCTTCGCTTTTCTTTCTTTTCTTTGGTCCCCCTTCGGGTCTCCTGGCGGCCCCACGACTCTGGCTGGATTTTGAAGTGTTCGGTTTAGGTGAACGGTATGGGAATTCTTATTTATTTATTTTATTTTTTTCTCACGCACGCACGCACGCACGCACACACACGCACGCACACACGCACAAACACACATACAAAAAAAAAAAAAGGGAGAACAATGATGATGACATTTCAAATGATCAATACTGAGATCTCCCAGGAAAAAAAAAAAAAATGATTCTGTTTGAATGCCACAACAAACAAAACTTTTCCCGGGTCCAAGAGCACGTTCCAAGTCCATCCATCCATCCATCCATCCATTTTCTTGGCCGCTTTTCCTCACTAGGGTCGCGGGGGTGCTGGAGCCTATCCCAGCTGGCTTCGGGCAGTAGGCGGGGTACACCCTGAACTGGTTGCCAGCCAATCGCAGGGCACACAGAGACGAACAACCACACTCACATTCACACCTAGGGACAATTTGGAGTGTTCAATTAACCTGCCATGCATGTTTTTGGAATGTGGGAGGAAACCGGAGTACCCGGTGAAAACCCACGCAAGCACGGGGAGAACATGCAAACTCCACCCAGGAAGGCCGAAGCCCGGACTCGATCTCACGTCCTCTGCACTGGGAGGCGGACGTGCTAACCAGTCAGCCACCGTGCTGCCACGTTCCAAGTCCTACAACTTAAACAATTAACATGTACTAACTCCCAACTAACAAAAACTACCAGGTGCTCTTTCCAAAGTAAAGAATGGAGAATATGTATGTTATAAGTGACTAAATGAAAATGGTTTTGCATACAGATTGGTGAAGGAGAAGTCGATCTGGTTTAGTGCTCATAAAGGGGGGAGCACATCCTCCACATGTGGTCCACAAGGCTCATCAATCACATCACCTGACCCCGACCGGGGGGTTAACCAAGCTGCTGACCCAGATGCCCCGGCTGTCTATTCCAGGAGGATGATGCCAAGTGCTTTCCGAGGCACTGTTCCATAAAAGACCTTCATCACGAGATGACTTTGCGGCACAAACACATCTGCTATTGTGTCGTGACACTTTTTGTTGAATATAACCACGTCACATTGGGTTATGCCTTATATATGATATGCCCCTTCCACTGAAAAATTCTTAATGAATCAAATTGTTCTTTAATGCCATATGACTGCTAAACTACCCTCTCTCTCTCTCTCTCTCTCTCCCTCGCTCTCTCTCCTGCTATTCATATTTCTTTCACACACACAAACATTGCTTAATTTTGCAACAATCAAAGATCCGTGCTGGACTTTCTCTCTGAAGTGTTTTTTTAATGTTTATCTTGTGTGTTGGACTCTTTTTTAAGAGCCCAAATAAGGGAATTGAAACAGAATATTTCTTTCAATTTAATTATAACTGTTTTGATTTAGTCATAACTATTTAGAATTGGACAAAATTGCTTTGATTTACTCAGTATAGTTTTGTATGACAATTCTCTTTCCCTTTAAATTCCCACTAGCAAATGTATTGAGACATCATAGTGACCAATGGGGACGTAGTCATGTGACTCTGGGAGGTAACATTTTGGAGGACAAGGGATATTGCCAGCAAGCGGGGGGAGGAACTGGACAGTTGAGAGATTCAAGATGGCGCAGGTGGCGACGATCTTTCTCCTGTCGGCGATGTTGTGAATAAATGTGAAGAAAATGCCTGAATTCACTGATCTCATGTATGTTTATTAATCAACGGCATGAACACGCAAATGGTAAGAATCCGCCATTTACAACACAACCTAACGAACTAAGCTAAAAAAGGGAATGAAAAAGGTAGATGGGAATAGAGATGGAAGCGTTTTGATCTGTCAATCCTTTTTTATTTGAATAAAAGCGTTGCACCAGTGTATGGTCAGATTGTAATGAAGGCGCACTTACGGGCTGGGTCAGGTGCACGGGGGAGAGAGGGACTCGGTGAGAGTCGATCCTCAGTTGCAGAAAACTCCGTTGGAGGCGATCTGGGCGGTCGCCGCACGCGCAGCTGGAATGCTGCACTGGCCGTCTCCGGTTGGTGGCAAGGTGCACGCGCTGCGTGGAGGCCACGGCAGGTCCTTGGCTGGCAAAAGTCTCGGTTGGTGGTGATGTGCTTGCGCGGTTGAGAGGCCGCAGTCAGTTGGTTTGGGCGCTGCGGGGCGTCTCGGGCGCACGGCTGGAGCAGAAATGGGTCGCTGGCGCGCAGCGGCTAGGTGCCTAACAGCCGTCGTGGTACCGGGTCGGCGGGGCGCTGCGTGATTCAGAGAGCAGAAGGTGGGTCGGCAGAAACAGACACGCACGCTTTGGGACGCGCAGCGTGGTTGCGAGCCCTTGCGTGATGCGTGCTTTGGGGCTCAAGTCCGGGGCTCAAAGAAGGAAGCCACGTGGTTGCTCTCAGCGTGTTCAGCGACCACGTCTGTCGTGATGGTCAGAAGAAGTTTATGGTGCAAGAAGAGCGAAGAAGAGAGGAGCGAAGAAGAGGGGGAAGTTCCTTCGCGCGCTGGCTTTTAAACTGTGTCCCAGGGGGTCGGGCAGTAGTCCCGCCTCTTCCGTGCGCTTGAAGCAGACTTGGTCGACTGAGACCAAGCTTTTGGGATAGCATTTGAAATGTTTTGATCAGAATTGACAAGCCAGATGCTTCATTTATCATTCTGAACACATTTCAAACATTACCGCGATCATAAAGTTATTGAATCCGCTAAGCTTAATAATTATCTAAACTTAGGTGGCTACAGAAGTTACACACATCATTCATTTGTGATACTGTAGACATACAGGTTGTGAACAAAGATAAACAACTGAAGTCACTTGATGTCAGTCAAGTACATAGAGTCCGTTTATGTCCCGAATTATGTAAACTTCAGATTAATTAGGAGCGGCAGGATTCTTGAGGATAATACCGATAATGACCGCTGGAGGACACAATATTGCCCGTCACCCTAAAAAACAATTTGTTGTTGTTGACCTCACCCTCTCAGCTCACAGCAAATCAATAAAGCAACTCAAACCTGAGCTGTACTGGCATTTTGCATAGGGATAGTTTAGTTGGCACATGTGGTTGACGAAGTTGGAAGAAAAATGCATAAAAAAAACAAAGAAAATAGTGAAAGCCTGAGAGCATTTTGAAACTGAGATGTGCATCGTGTCCCGTTATTGTCACACATCTTATGCCCTCACTAGGTTAATATTACCACATCTCGTGTCCTACGCAGCTTCTTGACAGTGTTATCAATGTTGTTGTACCATATTAATAATACCCCTGTGGAGGGCTTGGTTTCTGTTAATTATATGATTCCTCTCCAGTTGTATAGTATTAATGCGAGATGATCCTGTGACAAAAAAAAACTACATGAGAGTATTGAAAGAACTCACAGAAAAGCAGATATCGCTATCATCTTCTCACTACCTGTTGTATGGTGTAAATATCTCTGCAGCATTAGATTGGAAAAGTTCACGTCATTCACTTTTAATAAAGGAAATTAATTGATTCCACTGATGAAACCAAGCTCAGAATTTGTTTTAAAAAAGGTAAGATGGCAGAAAATGAGCCTTACTGTAGGTAAGTTTGGCTTTTGGTGCCTTGCTGAAGGGCACCAACCAGGGTGTGAACCAGGATCACCACACGAGCAGTGTCATTCTCAATCTCTCAGCTACAGTTGCTGTTACCTAAAGTTAGCAAAAAGTAGCACAGACAGAATGCGCTTGAAGACTTGTGGCAGGATGGAGAGGAGTGATGCAAGCAGCGTTGAAATGTGCAGGTATTGGCCCATCCTGCCCATCTGTTCTCTGGTGCTATCATAGCGTTTTGATGTGAAAATTGTTTGGACAGCAGAGCGTGAGACTCGAGATGAAAGCACATGTCACGCCATAAGGGTGAGCGTCATCAACACTGACGTAACCATGTACAAATCAAATGAGAGAGAGAAATTCTCTTTGATTGCTTCACTGACTTCACCTCACTTTCACTCCTGCTTCCTCCATCCATTTCCTGAAGGAAAGAAAGTTAATTGGTGTTTATTTCACACTTGTAAGCATTTATTAAACACCAGCTGGTGACGCCGTTGTGCTCTTACTAGACACTGTTAATTCACATATTTCAATACTTAACCGAGTATGCATGAGTGTGTATGTGTCATGGGGAGTGACATACAGTACAGTATGACACTCTTTCGGTGTGTGAAAGCCACAAATCAATTTGCTATGACCGCATAATAGGAATGAAATAACTATTCTGTAGGCATTTGTAACCCACCTATCAGATTAAGTGTGATAACAATGAAATAGATCTCGAAATTAAGATTTGTCAAACATGGACTAGCATCAGAAGAACCCACATTCTTATGAAGCCATATGTTTGAGCAACAATAATGACACAACACAGATTAACAGTTGCGTAGCAATGCATGCATTGTTACAACATGGAAAACACAATTGGTATGGAAAATAATAAATTAAAAGAAAATTGTGCTCACCAAAAAAAAATAGTTCAGTCCTTTTAATTAAACTCTAATTGTTGGGGCCCTTTCTATAAAGTTCACTTGTCCTGTGCGTAAGCGTTAAAAGGAAGGTCGCGGGATGATGACGTGAGAGCGGGGCGACGGGGGAAGGAGAATAGTTTTGGAGGGAAGTGAGTGAATAAACCAGGCAGTCAAGAGTTGCTCCCCAAAGACAGTACATGTTCTTGTGTATTTTAAGATAAGATGTATGAAATGTTTGTCCTACCACGACCAACCGTCCAACAGGGAAGATGAAGTTGTGTTTTTGTGTGTGTGTTCTTTCTCCTCGATGGTTCTTGGGTTAGCTCGCCATTCGGATGTGATCCAGAATCGTGGACTGGTCCTTAGATTTGTCCGTACTAAAAAACCTGACCGTTGCAGTATGCGTTGAAGGCTGGGCACCGTCAAACGCTCTCACCACGTACAAGAAAAAAAATGGGGGGAAAGAAAAAATGTTCTCTAGTATTCAATATTAGCTCCGGTTTAACCTGCGTTTGGACTAGCTACTGCTCAAAGCAGTATTCACTAACAGTAAGTAACAGAAGCAGATCTCAAATCTACTCAAATAGCTTTCTAATAGCTTTCTGCTTGTGTCGCTGCTTCACCTCTTCATAACTGCGTCACGTCACTCGCGAAGTAAAAGAGGAAGTACTAGAGCGGAAGCGCGCCTAAACTAACCTTTCAATCCATAGGTTGAATGTGACCTATGCTCTTTCTGATTGGCTGAGGGCACGAGGGGCCTTCAAGTGCACATGTGAAAATTTGTTTTTATATTACAAATGCAAATACAATACAATAATTATCTTCCTCTTTTCAAATCTTTTAGCGGCAATGTGGTCTGCAGACTCTGTCGCAGAGTCCAAGCAAGCATGGTGGAGCAGCATTTAGCTGTTATGCTGTACCTAAAATGGATTAAGCTGCCAGCAGGAATTAAGTCAGCCATAAGTGTGAATGTTTTGAAGTCTATGTTGAAAACTACTTTTTGTTTCTTATGCTTATATTTGAGCTCTTTTAACACATTATTAATGTATTTGTTTTAACCTTTTTCTTGCACTATACCTACTTTTAGTAATTTTAGTAAGCTATCTTTTATTTTCATACTGTGTTTTTAAATGTTGTGCTTTTAATTATTTAAAGCACTTTGAGTAAAATTGTGCATGAGATAGGATATATAAAGTTGCCTTTCCTTGCTGTTTGTGCCCATGCAACATACATACATAATATTAAACAGAATAAATTCATACTGTAGCCCTCATATCATTACATTTCATTTGATTATCCCCTCATATTTTTTTCTGTAACAAACTTTAATTTAAGGAATCTTCTAGTTACAAAGTAATGATAGATTACATCATTCTTCTAGTTTCAGTTCTTGGAAGGGTAATTGCCCCCATTACTTTGTTAATAAATAATAGTTTCTAAAGAAAGCCTTATCATCATCAGGATTTGGTGTAATTAAAAAAAATGATTATGGAAAAATGAGTTGTCAATGTGTGTGAGTTTGAAGAGAATGAATATTGTGCGCATTTGTTGAAAGTGACATTGTTATTATTTAACTGGTGAATTAACATTGCTGTGTAATCACTCTGCATTACGGAGAAACTCAAAACCCTGACACTGCAGGAACTTGACATATCAAGCAGCTCCTGTTCATTTTCACCACTCATCCGCACGAAGATAATTCACATTGTGTTCTGAGTACTGCTTAGACTGCACAGGTAGACATACACATTCTCATGACCCCCGAGAACATAAAATTAATTTGCAATATCTATACCATCTAACTATTCTCACACACGCACACACACACACACACACACACACACACACACACACACACGCACGCACACGCACGCACACACACACACACACACACAAAGAAATATTCTTGTGGCCAGGTTTGCTTATCATTAATCATTAATTGTTCACTTGGTTGCAATATTGTTGAATATATTTTATCTAACTGCTTAGTCAAAAGATAGACATCCAGACAATATAATGGCTGTGTGCAATAGAACTTTAAAAGGAACCCCGACTCTCATGACAAGTTTGCTCTATATTATTTATTTGGTTGTTACTAACGTAACTATGAGATTCATTTTTTAGAAATCATCACCAGTTTAATACATTTTGTAGAAACTTTATTTGGACGTACATGACATAGTGACATTCCATGTGTCGTGACGTAGAATGGCGGCGGCTCTCTGCCGAGCAATGTGAAACACCTGCAAATTTATTTTGGACAATATCTTTTCTAATTTTGAGCTTTCCTTACCTAAAGTTTTTTTCGGGGGGATTTTTGAACAATGACAATTAATTTGAAAAATAATATTATTTGATTAATCTTTTAATATATCTTGCTAAGTTTTATATTCATAAGTGTAAATTTGTAAAGTCAAAACCTATTTTTTTTCTGTTTTTGAAAAAGATAGACGAACAAACCCAATTCCCAAAAAGTTGGGACACTATACAAATTGTGAATAAAAACTGAATGCAATTATGTGGAAGTGCCGAATTTTAATATTTTATTCAGAATAGAACATAGACACCAGGTCAAAAGTGTAAACTGAGAAAATGTATCATTTTAAGGGAAAACTATGTTGATTTTAAATTCCATGGTGTCAACAAATCTCAAAAAAGTTGGGACAAGGCCATTTTCACCACTGTGAGGCATCCCCTCTTCCTACAACAGTCTGCAAAAGTCTGGGGATCGAGGAGACAAGTTTCTCAAGTTTAGAAATAGGAATGCTGTCCCATTCTTGTCTAACACGCATCTCTCTAACTGTTCAACTGTCTTGGGCTTTCTTTGTTGCACTTTCCCTTTATGATGCGCCAAATGTGCTCTACAAGTGAAAGAAGTGGACAGCAGGCTGGCCATTTCAATACCCTGATCCTTTTCCTACGAAGCCGTGATATGTAATTGGTGCTGCATGTGGTCTGGCATTATCGTGTTGAGAAATGCAAGATCTTTTCTGAAAGTGATGATGCCTGGATGGGAGCATATGTTGTTCTTGAATCTGAAAACCTTTCGACATTGACGATGCCTTTCCAGATGTGGAAGCTGCCCATGCCACACGCACTCATGCAACCCTATATGATCACAGATGCAGGCTTATAGCAACTTGGGTTGTCCTTGTCCTCTTTAGTCAGTATGATATAGCTCCCCAGTTTTCTACAAAGAACTTCGAATCGTGATTCGTCTGACCACAACACAGGTTTCCACTTTGCCACACTCAATTTTAAATAACTCCTGGCCCAGAGAAACGCCTGCGCGTTTTGGTCTGCTTTAGAAATGGCTTCTCTTTTGTACTGTAGAGTTTCATCTGGCAACGGTGGCTGGCACAGTGGATTGTGTTCACCCACAATGTTTTCTGGAAGTATTGCCGAGCCCTTTCTGTGATTTCCCTTACAGTAAGCATTCCTGATTGCGTTGCAGTGCCGTTTAAGGGTCCGAAGACCATGGGCATCCAGTATGATTTTTCGGCCTTGGCCCTTACACACAGAGATTGTCCCAGATTCTCTAAATCTTAGGATGATGTTATGCACTGATTACTTCAACCTTTTTGCAATTTTTCGCTGGTAAACACCTTTCTGGTGTTTCTCCACTTTCTTTCTGCGCAACATTAGAGGAATTGGTGATTCTCTCCCCATCTTCGCTTCTGAGAGACACTGCCAAAGCTCTTTTTATACACCAATCAAGTTGCCAATGGACCTTGATTAGTGGTAACTGGTCTTCCACTTGTTTTTTTTCATAAGTGCAATTGACTTTTCCAGCCTCTTATTGCTACCTGTCCCAACTTTTTTTTAAATTTGTTGGCACCATGAAATTTTTCCCTTAAAATTATACATTTTCTCAGTTTAAACTTTTGACCCGTCATCTGTGGTCTATTCTGAACAAAATACTGAAATTTGGCACTTCCACATAATTGCATTCAGTTTTTCTTCACAATTTGTACAGTGTCCCAACTTATTTGAAATTGGGTTTGTATATTTACAGTCCATCTCTACTTCCAAGAATAAGAAGGCTGTCAAGACGTTAATATTGTGTTTTCATTTTGGTGTTTATAATATTTCTGAGTTTAAGACCCCTGGCAATTTTTTATTATTATTGTTTTTCCTTTTCCTTTACTGTTAACTCTTTGACTGCCAAAAACGTTAAATGACGTTTAGTAAAAACCTACGGAGGGCCGCCAAGGACGTTAAAAGACGTTCTCCAATTTTTTTATTTTTTGGGGGGGAAACGGGTGGAGGAAAGCCGTGCCCAGCTGTGGTGAAAGTTTCAAGCAGATCTAGTTAGCCTAATGACTATTTTTGGCCCCTAGATGGCAGCAATGACTCTCTTTTGACAAGATTGGGTAGGCGTCAGTAGAAGACGTGAGGCGGAGCTAGAGGGGACAATGGCTGGGGAAGGGAAGAGAACATGGCGACCGGTTGCAAGCAGCTCACGCTCGACCAGTTTTTTTCAAAGACGAAAAGCATCAACCAACGCTAAAGAGCACATTGATGACGACGATGATCATCATCGATAATGATGATGGTGACTCCGAGGTTGGAAGCATTGATGTGGCAGTAGAAGATGTGAGGCGGAGCTAGATGGCTGAAGAAGTGAACAATGACGACCGGTTGCAAGCAGCTCACACTTGGGAATTTTTTTCAAAGACGAAAGGCATCGACCAACGCTAAAGAGCACATTGATGACGACGATGATCATCATCGATGATGATGATGGTGACTCCGAGGTTGACGCCGAAGTTGGAAGCGCTGACGCGGCGACTATGACGACGTCATAAAGATTCACGGGCTAGCGATGCTAACACCGGAAAACGCGGAGCACAACCGAGCACGCTCAGGCGGACGTTCAATCGGACGACGAAGAGTGCCCCGAGTCCAATGCATATTCATCGGAGTAGTGGGTACAGTCTGCTACTTGCTATTCCCCGGAAAAAAGGCCGTCAAGAAAGTGTAACGTCTGCACGCGAAACGGACAATCGAAGTGAAACGTATCTGTTGTATCTGTGCAAATCCTGCTCCGTCTCCTTGCACGCAGGGCAGTGTTACAAAAAGAAAAACTGTATTTGAAACATCCACATAATTGTAAATAGTACCACAGTTGCACACATTTGTAAATAGTTTGCGAAATTGTTTTGTCAAATTGTTTTGTCAAATTGTTACACTGTTGAATGGAAATAAACGTATTTTGCAATCTAAAAACACTTTTTCATTGTTGGTGGTGGTGTATTACAGAAGTGAAGCACTATTTAGGTGTTTGTGGCATCATTCATGGACAAAAAGAAGTGTAGAATTCACTAGAGTGCATGAAATAACATCGTTTCACAAAAAGCTCTTTTTCTCCGCTTTTTGTTTCAAAACAGAGCATTTCGGTGAAACTAACCATTTTCTATTGTTGATTACTGAAGAACGGAATAAGGTAGAAACAATTTCTGATGAAAGATGAGAGTTCAATCTTTCATTTGGTAGTATGTGTGTTTCCATAGTCCAAACACAACATTTTCTGTGGACCTTGAACGATCAGTCAAAATGCTTAAATCGGCTGGCACTGGCGACATCCCGTTTCTGAAAACGTCTGGCAGTCAAAGAGTCAATGAGAGATTGTTGTGCATGACTTGTAAGTTTACTGTGATGATGATTATTGTTTGCTTAATGTTTGCCATGTTTGGCTTTGGATTTTGTTGAAGAAAAGATCTTTTCTTCCGCGAAACCACCTTGTACATTTAATGTCTTAGTAAAACCAAAAACAAGGATTTCTAATTTCTAGGATTCCATAATGGAACGAAACTACCTTGTGTTTTAGATTTACTAATATCTGTTCACCCAGATCTCATATACAATTTAGTCACAGATCAAATTAAAGGTCTCGGAGTATAGTCAAAAGACAGAAAATCAACTAGGAGGATAAGTGTCCTCTTACCTTTTAATTACTTTGGCGGCAGATGTTCTGTCTGCTGACCAACACCTCAGCCCGAAACACGTTCAGGGTCACCAATTTTTTGAAGAAAATATATTTTCTTCCGCGTGTTCGTTTTCTTTCGGGTAGTGAGAATGTTGGTTATCCGAGTGCAGGCTGGAGATCGATGAACAGTCACTTCGAAGCTTTTATTTCTACAGAATATTCCGGGCACAAGTGAATTCCCAGACAATGGGTGCAGCCTCTCACAAGTGCGAAGATTTCAGAGGACTGGCAACATTCTTATACCATTTTGAAGGGCGGTACCACAAAACCCCCAAGCCCCCAGGAAACAGCCCCCCCAGAGTTCAACAGACATGAGATACTTTAAAGGCATCATACTAACACATTGACTTCAACCACAGACAAATGGGCTATTGTTGTGGAAATAGAGGAGGCCCCCCAGACAAGCCAGCACGAGCAAAAATTGCGACAGCACTCAGAAAGACACATCCACAGATAAAAGTTCTACTGAGGAAATAAATGAATTAAAACAGTTATGACTAAATCTGGGCAGAAGACCCTCTTCAATTTCAATTTGTTAAATAAAGCAATTAAAAAATAAGCAATGTGAAACGCCTATAAAATTAAAACTCTTGAATGTGTCTGGTGAATGACAAGAGCACGTGTTGTTTCTTTAGGAATGCTAACGAGGCTTACCTTGCTTTCTTTATACTCGTTTCACATTGCTAGGCAGAGAGCTAGCCGCCATTCTACGTCACTACGCACTGAATGCGTTGTGAATGCGTTGCGACGTAAATAACAATGGCGGCGTACATCCAAATAAAGTTTCTACAAAATGTATTAAACTGGAAATTAATTTTGAAAAATGAATCTCATATTTATGTTAGTAACAACAAAATAAATAATATAGAGCAAACTTGTCATGACAGTCGGGGTTCCTTTTAAAAGTGTCTCTATGATGCTGGTTGATGATGGAATTTGGTTCTTTCCTCAGCGGAATTAGTGGAAACAAAATCAGCAAAAATATACTAAACATGAACATGAGCTAAATGGGACCAGCACATTTGCATTAGAGATGGCAAATTTATGTCCAGAAAGTAAAAACCGTGCCCTAGTTTGGCTTTTGCCCCGCATGCTAGCTAGTTAGCTCCCTAGCAGATAAACAAGCACCCAGGGGGCTAGCTAGGGAACTAGCTAGCTAGTGAAAGAGGCTCAAATAATATGTCCTCTTTTGCGTGTTCGAAAAATTTGGAGACAGACTTCTTGTAAGAAAAAACACCTTGCAAGGATGATTTATTAAAACAGAGAATTCTCCCGTCACAGGAATACTGAACATCACGTATGAGGTGGAATTTCAGAGTGTCCGTGTGTTCCCTCCCTTGGGGGAGAGGGCTTCTTATAGTATCGAGCTTGGAAAGTGAAACGCCTTTTAAAACACGTTAATACAACAGATTTGCAGCTGTGCCGATCTCCAGACAAAATACACTCCCCGGGTACTTTTTCTCAAAACAATATCTCACAAACAAGATGAATCAGATTTAGAGTGGCCGTGAGCGATGGCGCAAACAGAGTGTGTGTGTGTGTGTGTGTGTGTGTGTGTGTGTGTGTGTGTGCGTGTGTGTGTGTGTGTGTGTGTGTGTTCGAGGCAGATTCTGTTCTCACGAACAGAATGTGTTTTCGCACACTGAGAAGGAATTTTAGACCAAACAAGGTGTATGGCTTAGGTTAAGGTCAAATTATACTGAGTTCAACACTATTTCACTTACTTTACACATCTGTAAAACATTTCAACATGGTTAATATATGAAATAAAGAATTGAAATAATGTTAATAATGTCTAACACTAGCCCCTGGGCTTAAAGCCAAACTGGCAGGGTTTTTACTTTCTGGACCTGGAAAATGTTCTCATGTGTGGGGTTTCTTCCTTTTTTCCCCTGTCTTTTGGTGTGAATGTTGGTTTGTCTACATGCGCCCTGTGATTGTCTGGCAACATGCTAAAGGAACACCCAGCCTGTGACCCAAAGTTAGCTGGGATAGGCTCCAGCTAACTGTGATTCTACTGTACTATTAATATGTTGGGTGAAGGATTCTTACCATTTGCGTGTTCATGCCGTTGATTAATAAAACATACAATGAGATCAGTGAATTCAGGCATTTTCTTGTAGATTTATTCACAAATTCGTGGACAGTGAGACTATGCAGCCACCCGCTCCAGATCGTCTCTCAAACTGTGTCGTTTCCCGCTCCACCTGTGGATAATATTCTTTATCCTACCAAAGTTCCTCCCAGAGTCACATGACTACGCCCCCATTTGTCACAATGATGTCTCAATACAGTTGGCCAACCATGCCCCTCCTCTCTCTTTGTCCCAAGATGGAATAACACACGTATAAGATAAGAGTTGCCGTTCAGAGCTACAAGCAGACTGAATGGAGCCTTAGTATAAACAAAGGGTCTAATTAACACATTCGCCTTCCCCCATCTCATGCTAATAGGAATGTAATGTGAAAGAGAATTGTCACACAAAACTATACTGAGTAAATCAAAGCAATTTTGTCCAATTCTAAATAGTTATAACTAAATCAAAACAGTTATAATTAAATTGAATATTTCCTTCAAATATAATAAGACAATAAAACACTCCCACGTGTTGGTAGCTAGCTAACTAGCACTAGCAACCAGAGGTGCAACGATTAATGGATTAAATGATTAACACATAAACCAATAAATATTTTTGAGAATCCATTCATCATTTAGGGACCTTGTTTAATTTAAAGTTGTCCAAATCATTGGAATTTTAGCGTCTCACAGGGTTTAAAGTAAAAAAAATAAAATTAAAAAAATTTAAAATCTTAAACCTGAACTTTTTTTCAGGCTGAAGAGGAATAAAATTATTTGTCCTCTTTGCGTGTTCCAAAAATATCAAGACAGATTTAATGTAAGAAAAAACACCTTTGCAAGATGATTTATTAAAAAACAGTGATCTCTGGACATCGTAACAGACTCCAATTCATCACTTCACAGGTGGAATTTCAGAGCGCCGAATGTGTCTCTTCCGCGTGTAAAATGGCTTCTTATAGTTAAACAGACCGCCTCTCTTTCATTTGTAGACAAAACATACTCTCTTGGTACTTTTCCGTGAGCGATGGCGAAAACAGAGTCAGGGGTGTGTGTTCGAAGCAGATTCTGTTCTCAAGGACCAAATGTGTTTTCCCACAGAGAAGGAACTTCTAGACCAAATAATATGTCCCAGCTTAAGGTCAAATTATACTGAGTTCAACACTACTTGCTTTACACATCTATAAAACATTTTAACATGGTTAATATAAATAATTAAGATGTTAATAATGTATAACAATGGTTAATATATGAAATAAGGAATTTAAATGTTAATAATATCTAACAGTCCGCCCTTTGGGCTTATTTAAAATGAAGCCCAATAACTAAACATTTAAACATCTTTACACAAAGATTCCAGCGGGATCTTCATCATCGCAATGGCAGGTGCAACATAAGAAAGAAAAAAAATGAAAACATTCTTTTTAGTAGGAGAGGAGGTCCGTCATATGTCAAAACAATGTGATTCATTAAAAGATTTTTTCAGTAAAATAAGCATATCTTATATGAAGATAATGAGTTGTGATTATGTTCAAAATTGTGGTGGGGGATCCCAGAAATAGCAAATTGGCATGACAGTCAGTATGAGAAAGAGTGTCATCATGTACGCAATTGAAGACTTGTTGTCGTTTGGGCTGTGGAAGTTTTTGGTGGCGTTTGTCAGTTCCGTTTTCGTTCTTGCGTTTGTTTTTTCAAACAGAGTATTCAGCTCTGCGATTGGCTGACAACCTGTTCAGGTTGCACCCCGCCTACTGCCCGAAGCCAGTTGGGATAGGCTCCAGTACCCTCACAATCCTTGTGAGGACAAGCGGTCAAGAAAATGAATGGATGGATGGATGGATCCTTCAGCTCTTTTAGAACCCACATCAACTGCCAGAGATGCAGGGGTTGATCACCGGAGTTTGTTTTCCCAAGGTGTGACTCATTCTTTGTGGAACGCCCCGGAAAAGGGATACGTTCCTCCTATCTCCAGTGAGGGATGTCCTCAGCGAAACTCAATCTCCATTGAGTGATGTCTTCAGCTCGTCAGGTGGCTCCTAGAAACAGTTGAATGGTTTCTCAGTTGGTTCATCTGGTGGCTCGCTCCTGAAGGTGGGGGTTGAGTAGAAGGCGGACCCCCGGCAGGTCTGATAGGCAAGATGTGGAACCAGGTGCCCCCCGTGGACTGGACCATTTTGACCTTTTCATCACCTCATCTGGGTGCAGAATATTTTCATTTAGTCACTAATAATATACATATTCACATCCCTTCTTTTTGAAAGAGCATCTGGTAGTTTTATTAGTTTGGAGTTAGTAAATGTTAGTAAAGTTCTGTAGGCCTGTCCTGTGGGAAAAATTCTGTTTGTTGTGACATTCAATTAGAATCCAGCCTTTGGCTGACTTTAATGACCTAAGCACATTCATTAATGTAAAAATGAAAATCTTAGCCAATTCAAATCTGACGAGGCCAATTTTGTTTACAGAGTGTAATGATTATTGGAATGTTTTATTATAATATTTACTGTTATAGATATGGCATGAATGTGCTTCCAGCCATTAAATAAATGCAACTTTCGCCAACAAATAAAATGAAAAAATAACATCTAACCCCAGGGCCCCAGGGAAAAAATAGAAATGGAACATATTCACCTTATTTTCGCCGTCTCTGCCAAAACTTACTCCTTCTCCATGGTCAAGGAAATCCCCAATTGTCCTCCTGTAAATTTCATTCATTTTCACGGACTATCTATAATTATCACATTAAGACTAACTTTTAATTTTATATTTATTTAATTCAACATGGACTGTTTGTGTCCTTCGCGACGACATACCCAGACCGACCAATAATTCCCCCATCTGAAAAATATCACTTTAGAGAATTTTTCAGACTCTAATAATATACAAGTTCTGCAGTAAATAAATTTTGCTTGCTTTTTGTTTAAAAAGAGGGGAAAATTTTACATTTAACCAGTAAATTCGACAATGCACCCCAAGCAACTATTCAAATTTCAAAAGAAAATTTGGAAAATATTAAAAGACTAAATTCAATAAGCGTAAAATATAATAATTAAGATTGAAATAAATTTTATCTTATCTTTATTCACATTAGCTGTTTTCAATTTCTGAAACAACACGAAATTTACCTGTATTATCTTTTGTACTATAAAAATATTGTAGCTTAAGCCAATGAATTTTACAAAGAATCTCAGTTTTCAGCCAATCCATCAATTATTATTAATACATAAAGTTACCCTTAGTTTTAACATGTCATTATTAAGCTTGCTAGTTCCCCTTTTGTTGATCTTTGTCCAAAAAGCTGACTGTTTTAAAATAGACAGAGACTCTAACAATTTACAAATATAATACCGAGTCAATTAATAAGTGTGTAGTTTTCAATTAATATTTTTCAAGAAACACCTAGTCAGCTTTTGGTCAAACATCAAAGCAAAAATCATTTTTTAATTACATAGCACCTCAAATTATGTCAAAAATGTTATCCTCCCAGATGGCTTCCCCCATGGAATCCAGTCTTCCAGGACTCGCAAGGCCTCCAATTCTCTGAAATGGGACTTCAAATGTCGAATTCAAAGGTTAAATATATTCAGGAGAAATTAAAAATTATTTTCTACTTATAACCATGGGAAAAGCCCCTTTTTAAATTATAATATATTACTTCACCCCCCGGACGGGAGATAAGGAACTTGTCGTCTCCTCCTCATAATGGCTGACAGCCGCTTCTGAAAAGATATTTCAAGGTTAAATAATGTTCTCGCGCACAAGAATAATTATAAGGGAAAAAAACAATCATCTTATAACAAAATATTCCACATTAGTTGCTATCCAAATTATTCGTTTTTTAATTATTAATATTATTATTATTATTATTAAAATACGGAGAGTAGAGACTAAACTATTTCATCTAAAAACAATCCAAAAAAGTTAAATATATATTTTCTCATTAAACTTCAAAAGCAAATTTAATTAACGCACATACAAAAGCAACAATGACACATTTAACAACTTGTCTTTTATAGAAAAAATTGTATTCTCTATTTGTAAAGGTTTTAAGGCTGTTATCAATTTTAATTTGGAAAAAGGGTGACATCTGGCGGTCAGTTAGAGTCATAGCAACTACAATTTTCAAATTGACCTGCGTCATTAATTTATAAAAGGGTGACACCTGGCGGTCAGCTAGGAGATTTAAATGAGGCCTTAAAAAAGTAGTTACGTTAACAATTCATGTAATGTCGTTCAATTATTTAACGCAGACCCTGACGTTCGCGGTTTTAGCGTTAAAATTTTATTAGTAATATATCGTCCAAATCAATTTATCCCATTCAGCGTTTATTAAACGGTTTCATTTGTTTTATTACGTAAATTTGTATTATACAGCTGTTTTATTTGCAAAGCAACATTTCAGCATTAATCATTATTCAATACACTTTTCTTAAAGCTACGTCCGGGACTTTCCTCTATATAAAATACATATAGCTCCAACACTCTTCCAATCAGCGGTCGGCGTTCACGCACATCCACAGCCAAACTGCCGCCCCCAAAACCACCGAACAAATGACACATCTCATTAGAATAAACTAACCTTTTCCACAATAAATTCAAGTCCCGTCGTTCAATATTAATTACATTTTATATCATTATTTAACGGTAATATCTAACCCGGAAGGTTTAGTTCCGTCTAGCGGAAGTACTATTAGGTCAAGCCATTCAGTCCTTCAGAATATTTAACATTATTACTTTATTAAAGTTATATAAATGGTTATAACTTCACAAAAATACCTAAAGCTAGCATTCTAGCATTATTCATCATTTCATACACATTCCACGATTGTGCCTCGCTTTTGTTTCACTCGAAGAAATTACCGGTTCTATCTCGTATTTTACGTCGAATGCCTGGCAATGCAAGTTTTAACGTTTTTCACCAATAAAATTAATTTACCGTAGATTATAACGGCGCCAAAAGATTTATTCCACCGCAATCGTGCATACATTTTTATTAGTCTTTCAATTCACGGGTCTGTTTTCGTGGGCAAAACTCCAATAGCAACTGCGCATTCGCTCTCAACTTTTTCATAGCGTCATCATGTTCTCGCTTAAGGGAAGCGCATTTGGGTCAAACAATTCTGTTTCGCGTTCAAAAAGAGCGTCCTTAATTTCTATTAATTATTGACTCCCGTATTTTATAACTTATTATATTATATTATATTATATTATATTGTAGTTAAGTCGTATTAACATTCATAAATGAAGTGACGTCTCACTTATAACAGAATTAGTCAACAACATATCTCATCGCGGTCCCTTTAACGTCCGACTATTCTACCAAACACCAAACATACAAATAACACACAACAAATATCATGATCTCCCCTCAAAATAATAAATACTGCTTTTAATCAATCACGAAGCAGTCTCTCGACTAATATAGCCTGTCTGTTCACAATTATTCGATTAAATTGTGCAGAAACCCCTCGTAACGTTACTTACCAATCTCTGGTAATATATCCTCATCTGCGCATTCGTATTTCTGTTGTCTTTCAGCTGAACAGACTTGTCCATGAATATCCATATCCAATCATCCAAGGACCTCCCGATTGATCTTAAAGCGGCGTATTAAATCCGTTTTATGTCAACCTGACTACCAAAGCTGAATAAATGTTCAAGGATCTTAACGATGTCAATCAGGGCAGTACTATTCCGCTGTCTCAATCGTAGTATCTCCGAAATCTTATCCAAGAACCTCTCGTTTTTTAATAATAAAAAACTGTTTTCCTTGCACAAGGACCTTTAAGAACAAATTATCTAAGTGCCTCTCGTCTGCGTGAACAAAAATGTTTTCCTCTTCAGCTTCTATTTTATACAAGGAATTTATGTCAATCCTCCAAGTATCTCTTGTCTTGTAAAAACATAGAAATGTTTCTCAAAACTGACCACAAAACGATCGCGTACAATTCAACGTCTTTTATTATACAAGGAATTTATGTCAATCCTCCAAGTATCTCTCGTCTTGTAAAAACACAAAAATGTTCCCCAAAAATGACTACCAAAACAAAGCAATTGCGTACAATTCAACGTGACAGCATTTTCATAAATATTGCTCGTCACCACATGTGTATACTTAATTTTTTTTTTATTATTATTATTTTTTTTTCCAGGAAAGCTCAGTATTGTTCATTCGATTTGACATCATCATTGCTCTCCTTTTTTTTTTTTTTTTTAAAAACAAACAAATCAATTAAAAAAAATAATAAATGTTTTTTTTTTTTAAATATATATACATATATATATACATATACACACATATATATATATATATATATATACATTTTTTTTGTATGTGGGTGAGTATGTGTATGTGCGCGTGTGTGTGTGTGTGCGTGCGTGCGTGTGAGCGTGTGTGTATTCATCAGTTCACCTAAAGCCCATTAAAAAAAAAAACATACTAATAATATAATATAATAATAAATTGCCAAATGCAGAAACATCAATGTAAGTTATCACGATGTAGTGGCTCTCGCTAACAGACAGAATTAAGTAACCGGAATTAGGTTAAAATGAACAAAAAAAACATGTGTATACTTCAAATACCGTGGTAAAATCCGAAATCTGGGACTTCGCGTCCAACCAAACGACTTCAAAATTTATCACTATTTTTCTTACATAAATTCCATCTTCAATATAATTTTGCAAGACGAATATACCAGCCGAAGCGTTCTCAAACAGACAGAATTCCTAAAACGTGGATAAACTGTCCACTTACCGTGATTAATGTGGCCGGGAAATTCTATTCGTCTGTGAACGCCCCGCTGCAAAACGTCGTTCTACGTCGGGTCACCATTTGAAGAGGAATAAAATTATTTGTCCTCTTTGCGTGTTCCAAAAATATCAAGACAGATTTAATGTAAGAAAAAACACCTTTGCAAGATGATTTATTAAAAAACAGAGATCTCTGGACATCGTAACAGACTCCAATTCATCACTTAACAGGTGGAAGTTCAGAGCGCCGAATGTGTCTCTTCCGCGTGTAAAATGGCTCCTTATAGTTAAACAGACCGCCTCTCTTTCATTTGTAGACAAAACATACTCTCTTGGTATCTCAAGGACCAAATGTGTTTTCCCACAGAGAAGGAACTTCTAGACCAAATAATATGTCCCAGCTTAAGGTCAAATTATACTGAGTTCAACACTACTTGCTTTACACATCTATAAAACATTTCAACATGGTTAATATAAAGAATTAAGATGTTAATAATGTAAAACAATGGTTAATTTATGAAATAAGGAATTTAAATGTTAATAATATCTAACAAGGCTTATTGAGGGCAAAGGCGATCAGAGGCATACACACTACATTGTTCCCTAACAACTTCACGGTTCGGTTATTGCAGATTGACTCAAAAGAAAAACAGTTATTAAGCAGACGTGTCATTGTCGTTCTTATGTCCTGCCAGGGTGCAAAGCACACATCATCAAAAATAAACAGCTCAACATTTATTCTACATTTTGTTTCTTTTTTTGTTTATTGAACATACAAACAGGTAACAGAAAAATAGAAAGGAAAAAAGATTTAAAAGAAATTAGATCGGTCATCATTAGGCAGTGTTTACATGTTCAAAAGAGAGTAGGAAGGAGTTTTTAAAGTTGCATTTATTAAGTTAACACGTGTTTAGAAAGGTGGGTGCCTAGGGGGATGGGGGAGGGGTTAATGGCTTAATAGATTAGAGGCATAAATCCCCACCCCCAAATAAAATTAAAGGTTAAAAAAAAAACAATGAGGAAAAAAAAAGTCCAACTCTACTTTGTTGATATTCACCTATTGCTATTGATTTTACTGTAAAGTAACACAAATAAAGTAAATACTGTAAAATCAAGGATGCTATAGTTTGTAATTATTCATTGTGATATTGGAGGGGAACTTAATTACAACAAAATACTGTAAACTAATAATGTTAATTATTGTGAAATGCTGGTATTTTTTTACAGTGCGCCGTTTAAATGTAAATATTATAAAGTAAAGGTAACAATAATGATAAAAGGACGTGAAATTCAGTTGGGCTAATTCAGTTGGGCTAATTCATTTGAATTATTCATTTAGCAACAATTTCCTTTTGTAAAGGGCAATTAATACAAAACAGCATAAACAATTACAGAGCAACAGTGATCTGTAAATAATATTATAATTTCAAATTATAGCATTTTTTAAGCGTGTTTGTTCAATTTAATTTCACAACAGAAAACGACACAATGATGTTCAAATCAAACAGCAAATTAGATAATAGGGAATACAAAATAGAAAATAAACAAATGTAATTTAATACACTAAAGTACTTGCTTCCACTCATAAAGTTTACTGCTTCCAAAATGTTGTGTTACTAACCGCATCATCATCATCATAAAAAAACAACAACGAACCATTACATTCAATATTTTTCCATGTTTTAAGTGGTTGCTTCATCAACATTCAAAGAACACATCCGGTACATACTTTTAGCTTATTAGACAGACGATTCCTGAACGCTGGTGCTCTGCCTGTATGTGTTAATGTAACTGCCGTTGCTCCTGGTAAACGTTTTGTATGTTGGAGAGTGAACTGTCTGCTGCTTTATGGTCGGCATCTCCCTGGTGGCGTCGTATAACTTTTTGCCGCCAGCTTCTTCAAACACAACACACAGAAAGAAGTACCTGGCTCGCTTAGTTTCCGGCACCAGCTCACAAAAGGCTTGTCGTCTCCAACCCTTTCTTCTATCCATGCCCAGCGCCATTTTGTTGTTGGCTTCATGAATGTACTCTACATTTTTCTGATCTGATTTCAGTGAAACAACAGGTCGGCTTGTATGTTGCATTCAAGTCCACTCGAAAATAACGGTCACTCTACAAGGTTAACTTGGCGGAGAAAAACTAAATGCGGGGGGAAAAAATGTGTCGTTCACCCCCCAAATTAGTGTGTTAATTTTGAGTTAATTTAAAGTTCCTTTAACGCCACTATTTTTTTTAACGTGCAATTAATGACTGCCCCTTACTTGGAAAGCCTGTACTGGGGGAATTCCAGTCGCAACGCAGCAGACACGTCTATGTCCAAATTTAGCATAAACATTTTTAATAATAATGTATATATATTTGTGGAGGCTGGGGTCAAGTTGTATTTTACAATTTTAAAAATGTGTAGAATTTCACTAGTTACTTTATGTTAAAGATTAGATAGCTCTTAATATGAAAAGAAAAATGCACTGAACTGTCACCAACGTCTTACAAATGCAATTATGCCATCTAGTGGCAGAAAGATGACCTCAACACAAATCAATATCACACTCATTTTTTAGCAGTATCCATCCATCCATTTTCTTAACCGCTTTTCCTCACAAGGGTCGCGGGGGGCGCTGGAGCCTATCCCAGCTGGCTTCGGGCAGTAGGTGGGGTTACACCCTGAACTGGTTGCCAGCCAATCACAGGGCACACAGAGACGAACAACCACACTTTTTTTTTTTACAGTACATCTTTTTAATTTTAACTCAATTTTTATGATTTATTGTAAAATTACTGTATCAATGACTAAAAGATGCAGAAATATTTCTATTAGTTTAACATTTTTTCCACTTTTATTTTAACAAGAGTAAGAAAACCTAGAAAAAATATTTGATTGCACATTAAGAGCAGATATAAAATTTGTGATAAATCGTGAGTTAACTATTGAAGTCAGGCGATTAATTACGATTACAAATTGTAATCGCCTGACAGCCCCAATATATATATATATATATATATATATATATATATGTGTGTGTGTGTGTGTGTGTGTGTGTGTGTGTGTGTGTGTGTGTGTGCACAAGCACAGACAATACTCTCATGAGGAAGGCGTGACTTACAGAGTATCCTCTGCAGTAGAGTAGATAACAGAGATGTGATCAATAGCACTTTGCTGGCAACCATTGCCTGTGCCCTTAGGATCTAGTGTATACTCTTGGAAGGCACTAAAAGTCCTAATGGATTCAGCCTCTCTCTTGCACACTATCTTTATCACCGTCACTAACCACCAGTGTTACATTCCAGATTGTAATTTCTTTACTTCTCAAGGGCAAATATGCTTCGCAACGCAAATGTTGCTATTTTCCAAAGAAACCACCTGCTGAAGATTTCTCCCCATTTAACATTAATCTTTATTCCTGGTCTTCATGTTTCTCCCATGGGGGCGAAAGGATTTCACAGGCCAGATATATGGGATCCTTTATCATCTTGTCTCAGTTTTAGGATTCTCTGATTACTCTTTTAAATACCCAAATGACGTGTAGTGTCAAGCATCATCTACATTTTTCATATCCCAACATAATATTTACATTTATGATTGCATGAAATATCTGATTTGCCTACTGTAGATAGATGGATGGATGGAGAGTGGGTTTTTTAAATTAATGAATTATTAGTTAATCACTAGATGGCGCTAAATAATAAACACTCTCGCTTTAACATGAGTCGCCCATCTATATATTTTGTCGATAGATAGATAGATAGATAGATAGATAGATAGATAGATAGATAGATAGATAGATAGATACATACATACCATGGGGCTACAAGTATTTAGTCAGTGAAAGAGGTCTGTAATTTTCATCATAGGTTGACTTCAACTTCAACTTTGGTCAATAACGAAAGTTCAATTCAGTACTTTGCAATATAACCTTGGAAATGACAGAGATCCCATCCAGATGCCCGAACCTTCTCATCTCGTGGACCTCTTGCCAGTTTAGTTGGGGACCCCTGATTTATACAGTAGTCTGGTCGCAAGATGGCCGCCCTGTCACTTCAATGGCTTGCACGGGCGTGTATGGGTTATCGGCTACCCGGTAGTATATACAATTCAGTGAGACGAACATAGGAGAAGTGACAGTGGCGGGTGATTCCAATACAACATCAGGCAAAATATTTTGCTGTAAAAGATAAGTGTGTTGCGCAAAACGACTTTGACACAGTTATCCGCCATTGTTGACAGACTGGTGATTCGCGCGCAGTCACGCGAGATTGGAGCATACGTCATCAAACTGGAGGAGTATCTCGCATATGCTGATCTCATTGGAACCTTCGGGGCGCGTTTTGAAATCTTTCCACTCTGGAGCCAAAAGTTTCTGGCTCCAAAACCGTTCCTCCGTGTGGATGAACTTTCCAAGCGTTAAGGAACTTATGCGGATACATTAAAATGTGTGTTCGTGTAGACGGGCCTAAATACACCAACACTAATGACCAAATGAGACACACCTGGGGAAACACAAGTGGCTGAGGGACCTGATTGGTTGACACACACACTGGGAAGGGAAGACACACGGGTGGACACGGTTAGACGTCACATAACGAGACAAGGGAAGAAACCAGGAACACAAGACAAAAACACCAAACAAAAACAAGAACACACAAAACAGAAACAAAAACCCAACCCCCATAGAACCGAAAAATGACAAGGAGAAGTTGCAACTCTACTCTGAACCCCTCCCGGGTGACCGAGCTTCTCAACCGAAGAAGTCTTTAAAATGACACCCAACCTAATGCAACACTAGTCAGAAAATAACAGTTGATGATGGATGCCATATGGTTTACATTGGGAGGAAGCCCAAAATTAGGCTAAGCTTCAATTTTATGTGCGGGAAAAACCCTGCATTCATCTTATTCTCTGTATTTGGAAATGTTTGGATTTCACAAAAATTCGCTACAGTTATTTAAGACTAATTTACTGTGACAGACGACTGTGTAACCCAGTCTTATTTTTCCCCACTTTGTCATTGTTGCTAAAAATGGTCACTGCCAGACGTCAAAGAAAATCAGTGCAATTCAATGCATTGAAGCCCTGCACTTGTTCTTGATTGCTTGTTGGTGTGAGGGATGCTTGCACCTTGCATACCCAATACATGCAAATGGCTCTTCAAATTGGTGTACTCTAAGAGGTGTGAAGATAAATGACTAGTTTCTCAGATGATGCATAATAATCACACCACAGAAACACCTAGAAGGTCTTGATAGTCTGGAGATGTCATTGTCCAACATGCATCTTCTTGTGTCATGCTGAACGAGGGAACAGCTGAGCCTACCCCATGTTGCACAGTAGCGGTCTTTTCTTTGTATGCTTCAATTTACCAAAAAGCTAAGCTTGGCAATTTGCCAGTATGGCTTCTCTGTTCAAAGGACACTCTCCCAGAAGCTTTGTGTGTGTGTGTGTGTGTGTGTGTGTGTGTGCGTGTGTGAGTGTGTGTGTGTGTGTGTGTGTGTGTGTGTGCGTGTGTGTGTGTGCGTGTGTGTGTGTGTGTGTGTGTGTGTGTGTATGTGTGTGTGTGTCAAATTCCAGTCACATCACTTTAAAGTTATTCAGTGACCATTAGGAGTTTGTCTCTCTTTGATGGAACCAACGATTTTACCCATGCATGTGTATATTATAACTCTGCAAACAATCCTTTCAAAAGAGCCACTTTAGGCTAAATAAATGGCCAAAAATCTGTCTAGAGCCACAGACAAACTGTGTTAGTGTTAGTTTAATGTACTGCGGGCCCAAGAGCTAATTAGAGCTGCTCCAGAACACAAAAATATATAGCATCCAATACATACAGATTCATTTTTTCCTACCTTTCATCTTCCATTTTTAATGTTTTTTTTTGTGGTAATTTTTCATACTTTGTTTTCCATACATTTTTAGACTTTTTTTCCTTTCTTCCTATTTTTGGTACAGGAGGGAGAGATTCACACGAAGTTGTTGCAATAATGCCCGATTTTGGCTCATTGACTCCCATTATAAATCACAGTTTTTGATATGCTGTAAACCTGATGTGTTCTAATGCATTTTCCGTGATTACTGATGCAATCGCTTCTTTGACGAATCATAAACATGAAAATAGAGGAATTTGTGTGTTTAGAGTGTTAACACAAAAATCCACTAGGTGGCGCCAAAGGCTAATAAATGAATACAAAATGCATGCATAAAAAAATCCGATTGTTATGACTTATGAACTTGTTTGAGCCTCTAACTATGTCATATGAAATATATAAATTATTATTTTATTTTATATATATATACAGCATAGTTATTCTTGCTATTAGCATAATACCGCTATTATTGTCCATAGGGGGCATTAAAAAAATAAAATAAAATAAAAACTATATATGTATAGATAGGTCGGATGCCACTGAACATTTTGAGCGGTTGAAAGTGAAAAACATATTCATGAATGACTAATTTATCTCACTTCAAAGGAAATGCCTGATTTTGGCAAAATTACAAGAGCTTTGTGATATTCAAAAAAATGCCATTGTGAAAAACTGGGCATGCATAAAAAAATTCTATTGTTATGACTTATGACCTTGTTTGAGCCTCTAACTCTGTCATATGAAATATTCAAATTAGTCTTTTATTTGATATATATATATACAGCATAGTTAGTCTTGCTATTAGCATAATACTGCTATTATTGTCCATAGGGGGCATTAAAAAAATAAAAAATAAAAATAAATAAAAACTATATATGTATAGATAGGTCTGATGCCACTGGACATTTTGAGTGGTTGAAAGTGAAAAAATATTCATAAATGACTAGGTTATCTCACTTCAAAGGAAATGCCAGATTTTGGCAAAATTACAAGAGTTTTGTGCTATTCAGAAAAATGCCATTGTGAAAAACTGGGCATCCATAAAAAAATTATATTGTTATGACTTATGGACTTATTCAAGCCTCTAAATATGTCATATGAAATATTCAAATTAGACTTTTATTTTTTCCTTTATAGAGCATAGTTAATTTTGCTGTTAGCATAATACTGCTATTATTGTCCATAGAGGGCATTAAAAAAAAACTTTAAAAAAAAAAAACTATATATGAATAGATAGGTCTGATGCCAGTGAACATTTTGAGCGGTTGAAAGTGAAAAAAATATTCATAAATGACTAAGTTATCACACTTCAAAGGAAATGCCAGAGTTTGGCAAAAATTACAAGAATTTAATCAAACTATAATAACGCCCAAGGGATATATATATGTCTACGTTTATTTATTTAATTTTTACAGATTTACCGGGAGCCACAGGAGGAGAGGGACCAAAGAGTTATAAATGGCTTCACAGCTGCAGGTTGCAGACCCCTGAACTAACCAATCAGGGCTCAGACTAGACCCCATACTTCCCATGATCTAATTCTTCAGTCACCAAGACAGACTGAAATCGTTTGTGCTTCCTTTAACTTTCTGGGAAGCATTTTGGCAAGTCCTTGTTGGTTCCAGTACAAAGTATGAAGGCATCAAACCATCAAAAGGATGGATGAAAAACAATGGAGATTGTGAACAACACTAAACATTGACCTTACAGATGTTCTTCTAGATGATTGCGCCAACACACCAAAGCAATATCTTATATAAAGTTTTTAGCAATGAGCGGAAGCTGTTACAGTTGCAAATTGAGGGCATATTTCATTCATCCTTGTTAACTTCCTGCAGCTGATATGACAAAGTGTTCCAATACTTTTGTCCATATTCTGTGTATGATTGGAAAAACATTTTCATTAAATGCACATGAACACCTGCTAAGTGAGTGGACAATGTGGATTGTACGAGCATTATTCAGAAAGCTGAAAGTGTGGGGAGCGATAAAGGACGTCAAAGCTGAGAGCTGAGAGTGCCACAACAAGCTTATTAGCCGACATATCAGCTGGGAAGATAAGAGGCACATCCCACTGGAAGTCAGCAACGTTCTCACCATGACAAAGCAAAATAATTTTAAAAAAAATCAACAAATCTTCCATGATATGAGACATAAACTCACTTGCTGATTTAAAAACATAACAACAACGTAATATCATTCAAATAGCCTGCAAAGAGTCCTCGTTCAAGATAATGATATTTTTATTATATATTTTTTTATCTGGCTGAGAGATGTTTTATGTTAATAGCCATTACAAAATAATCTGGTACCTTCGACTTTAACCGAGTCAGTCTGTAGTGAAGATTATTGACATAGCCCTTACTGCTTACATGAGAACATTTGTTGATTAGGAATTGTCATATAACTTAGTAGTGCACTTAATTTAGGACGGTTTTAGCAACAAAAAAAATCAAGAAGATCTCCTCATTAATTAACTACCAGCAGAATTCGCCACATTTTAGAGCATATTGAACTGATCTTAGATTCAAAGCTACAAATACATGCTGTAAGAGCATCAAACATACCAAACAAAAAAGTGAACAGAAAAAAAAGGTAACAAAAATAGTTTTGTTCTTTGGTAATCAGCAGAACATGAACAGAAACACCCAAAATACTGGTTTCTGTCCAAAAAGTAGAGATTTTTTTTGTGAAGACCCATCAAGAAGAGTGACTTTGACACTAATACTTTTTCTTTTGTGAGACCTCAAAAACATCAACTGGACGACTGAGAAATTTGATTCTAATGCCAAAATAATAATTTATTTACAGATGTAGAACTACGAAGCACACTGTGAGCGACGCTGACTCACAGTATGGCTCAAGGTGAACATCACTGGCTTTTTTTTAATTGTGTTCCTTAGGGGTGGCCGAGTACTGATACCAGATATCTGTATCGGGTTGATACCCGGACATATTTCAAGGTATCGGTACTCGCATCGACCGCCGCTCTTGTGGCCATTTTACAATCAGGAACTAACGGCATGTAAGGCTGACAACTGCCCTCTTTAACATGCAATTTCAGTGCATATATGTAACACAGGCCATATGACAAGGATTAACGTGCTTATAATTTTATTAATTAACGCGCATCATGTAATGTCAGTTAACTGACACATGTTTTTTTTAACAAGTTAAAAGCTTGCTAATAATTGGCGTAATAGTGTAGATATATAACATTAGCATCTATGCTTAGAATATCACATTAGTTCCTTCTTCCAGTACATCATTATGTGACTGTCACCTAGTGTTCAGACTGATACATCACATTTGAATTAAATGATGGCAAACTTGTGTTGCCACAACTCTGGTTTGTAGATATTCCTAAATATTATTTGAAGCATATATTTTAATTGGGACTTTTTATAGTCACTGGATTATTGGCGTCATTTTCTTTTTCTTCGATTTATTTATTGATTTATTTATTTATTATTATTTTTTTTTTTATATTCACTTACATGTGTTTTATTAAAAAATATGTATTTTATGAACAAATGGTAAAAGATAATAGAAAATTGCCATTAATGTAATGCAATTTTAAATTTGCTACATGTGGATACATGTTTGTTGTTTTTTGTGTGTGTGGGGTGGGGGGGATTTAACAGAAGTATTAGTGGTATCACCACTAGGTAACGGTATCGGTGAATACCGAAGAGTTGAGTACTCAGAGTTGAGTACTCAAACATTGGCATCGAACATCGCTGGTGTTCTTTATTCACTGCATATTTCACAAGACCGCCACACAAACACTCTACTACCGAGCATGACATATAGGCTACTAGTTTGTTTATACCATGCATATACAGATTCTGTTTGTGCTCAAACCTGTCCGACTGCATGTCTCTTCCTCATTATCAATGTTACAAGCCAAGATTTATTGCCTAATTTTTATCTTCTACCAAAAAACTGTGCTAATCTCAAAGTCATCGAAATTTGGTTAATCTGATAGAAATCTAATCAGCGAACCTGAAGCTGGACGAGACATCTTCCACGTTTGCCTGGTGAAAAATGTAGGCTACCTAAAATATACATGGCAATAAATAGTTGGATTCCAGCTGATGACTAGAAAAGAAAAGTCGATAAAAGGCAAATCTTCACACACAATCCAAAAGTCCTGTCAGAAGAGAAGCTGACAAACACAGTGTTCCTTCATTTAAAAAAAAAAGAAAAAATCTATCATTTCAATGATTTGCTCTCCGTGTGATCCGGTTGCTCACCCAGTTGACTCCCATTGTCTCCCATCGTGGGCATCAAGTATACTTTTGATACAATTATAGCATTTTCATCTCAAGATGATTTTTGCATCTAAGGGAGCTGATGCTAATATCACATGTAGAAATTTAACAAAAGTTCAAACTCGAGATAGAACTTTATGTTTTGTAGAGCAATGCTAACAGATGTTACACTTTTGGGAAAAAAACCTTCTTGAAATGTAAGGAAAATTTCCTGTCGGCAACATACTGTAACGGTGTTATGGTTCGCATTTCTTGTTTCACACTCAAAAGGTCTGGGTTCAACTCTCACTAAGACTTCACAGTGCATAGAGGAAATGGCTGCTTGTCTATATGTGCCCTGTGCGTCCGGCAGTCCTGCCCCCAGCTAAAATCAGCAAGGATAGGCTCCATGCTCACCCGCCCCTCAAATGAGGATAGGAAAGGGATGGAGGTCCTCTGACAGATTAATTAGTTGATCTGTTGTGTCCCAATTCTTCTGTTCATGTGGTGTCTTTTATTGGGGAACATAAACAGCATTGACTTTTCCAAAAGTAACACTCTCCCAGATAGAATGTCCTTTCAAGGAGACTGGGGGGAGGGGGTGGGGGAGGATGGAGATAATGTGAAGAGAGAAAATGGATCCCCGCAAACTTACAAATACACAAGCACACATGCATGCACGCATAGGAAAAGCTTGCAAACTCCCTGAGGTCGTAAGCCGACACAATTTCATTATTTTTAATGTTATCAATTAGGGTATTTTTATGAATTACAGTTGATATGAAATATTTTATTTGCAACATTGTCTTCATTGTCAGTGTGGCGGCTCGTCAGCATCAGAAATGATGACAGAGAACGTAAAACATAACTCTTTTGCTAGCTTTCTTGTTATCGTTCGACTTTAGAAATTGTCAAACAAACATCCCATTTTGCCAACAGTAGATTGCCATTTATATAGTAGCCTAGAGGTGAAACATTTTATTTTAAAAATGTGGGTTTTGTGTGAAGAAAATGACTAGGACAAGTAGGCTAAATGATTTTAAAAAATACATTATTTATTATTATTATCATTATTATTGCTCTTTCAAAAAGAATGGGATATTATATGCTCAAATAACCGCATTGAGTTATGACAGCCATATAAAAATCCGCTTTGACAAAAAAACAAAAAACAAAAAAAACGTGAGAGGTAAGGTGTAGCCCAAGGCTGGACTGGCCATCTGGCATAAGTTAGGTTCCAAAAAATACCCGCAATAAATGGAATCTGCAAAGTATTTAGCTTTATCTTTTACATTTATTATAAATGTTTTAAGGCTCTATAACCCCTCACCACACAGTTTATACACTTTTCTCATTGAGGCATTTAAATATTGTTACATTTATCTCTTGTTTAAGCATTCTCGATGTTCAAACCTTCATTAATTTTAATAAAATAGGTACATTACTGTAAAAAAAAAAAACTGCATGCAAAATAGCACCCCAAAAAATCTGTGAAACTGCGACACCGCGGAAAGTGAACCGCGTCATAGCGAGGGAAAACTGTATTTGCAGTGGCGTTGAACTGAAATGCTGCCACCACTGTGTAATATGTCTCACGTCAGATCGAAAATACAGAAACAATACAACATGGCCATAATATGGTGTTTTTATTCTGAAGGCATTTTATCAAGTTAGGTTGTCTCTGCAATTATGTGTTGCCTATTTATTTAAAAATATATATATATCGTATTTCAGTGTCGAACATTATCGCAGGAATGGATTGATTCAAGCAGCGTGAGTCGATCTTGCTGTTTGGGCCCGCGCGTTGCCCTAAAGGTCGCCATGCAGCTTGAAGCCAGTCAGCCATGCAGGCCAGTGAAGCACACGTCCACCCGCACGTGTACTACGGCTCTGTCAGCGCGTGCGTCGGCCTCGGAGGAGCCATGCGCCTTTAAAATGACGCGCGCTGCTATTGGGTGAAAGGGCGGGCCGGAGCAGCGGGGGCGCGTGGGCGCGGGTAGCGTATGTGCGCGCGCTCGCGCTTCTGCCAGCATCCGCTCCTAGTGGCACCCAAGCGACAAACCCCTTGTGTGGACAACCGTGTGCCGTGGTCGACGCACCTGTGAGAGGGACGTTGGAGTCAGCTTGGTGGTCACCACCCTGCCAATCTGCATGAGCGCCAGCAAGCAGGATTTCAAATATTTCCAAATCCAGCTCCCCGGGTGACCTAAAACTGGATTTACCATTCTGATGCTCTTGCTGGTCTGATGAACGGAGGTCAGAATCATCACATTTTTTTGCTATTTGAATTAATTTAAATGGAACTCCATTTGAAGAAATGTGTTTTTAGATGAAAGAAATGCCTCGTTGTCAGGTATCGCACCACTGCACACGTTCAAATACAAATTGAACGGCAAACGTGCCCCCATTCGTTCGCTGTCATTCGTACGTTTAAGGGTGATTTCAAATAGGGAAATGTCTCATGTTGGCCTCTATTGGCACAGTGGAGGAGAGGCATGTGTGTATGGCAAGAGGGGATAGAATTACACGCGCCTTCTCTTCTAGGCGATGCTTACTAATTGTATCATCATTTCCAAACGCTTTTTGATGACTAAATATCTCAGCTTTGCGTGAACATGACAATCATCCACCGTAGACATTAGATTTATTTATTTTTAATCATTGTGAATTCCTTTTTCCTTTTCTTTCTTTCTTTCTTTTCTTTTTTTAGATTAATTATAAATGAGTCCAACTCTGGTGTCCAATGTCCTCGCATTGTTCTCGTCGTCAGGTTGACGGTTGGAGGTAAAACAAATAGGCTATAACATGCCAGGCAGGCACAACCCTTTGCGCATATCAAACACGCCTTCCTATCTCGCGCGCACACGCACGCCATGTAAATACTACTGTCTAATATGATGTGTTTCTATCATCCAAACATGACTTTGACTCGGAGAGTCGACATTCTTTTGGCAGCAATGCAAAATCCGTCACGTGCCTCCAGTTCTGCGCAGTTTTTTTTTGCGGCTCCAAATCTGCGCACTTTTCAGAATTAGTGCAACAAAATGGAATGTTCCGGCTATTAGCACACAAGGAAGAGTCATTTTTATATATTAGATTTGCATGTAGACTGTGTATAAATCAATCCGAAATCAAACGAAATGTATCTGGAGATTTTTTTTTTAACAACCCCGTAATCACCGCAATCAACGTGCACGTGAGGAATTTGTCACTGTATGTGCGTGAACGTGTGTGGTGGAAAAATAATTAAAATGACTAGATAACTGTTTTTGTTTTTTGATTTTTTTATACCTCCCTGAAATGACGCCTTGTGAAACGGATCGAGGTTTGCTGAAACGACGCCTTCCACATGATCTGCGTTTCATGCTGCATTTTGCGCCAATCGTTTATCATTTTCTTCTTCATGTTGCCCTCAGCGAGTTCTTAACTGAACGTCACGGCCTCTTCTGTGGCTGAGCTTAAATAAAAAATACAATAAAATAAATTTAAAAAAATAACAATGCACGGAAATGATAAGCGGTTAGGAAAATGGATGGATTGAAATGTGACTGCATGACTTGTCTTTTTTTATGCTGCTGGATGTCACATTTAAAAGGCAACCAGGCCCTATTTGGTGTCTTCCTGCACATATATAAGGCAGGCAAGGCCTCTATCTATCTAACGCCCTGGAAAAAGAAAATGTGATCAAAGTGATGCGAAGGTCTAAACTGGCCGCCCTTGAGATAGATTTTTCTGCATGGTTCTTGCACGTTTCTATGTGTCATTTTGAACAGTTAATAGGATTAGATGATTCTCGTGCAATTATGCGGAGGGAATTCCTAATCAGGCTTTTTCCAGAAGAGCTCGGAAATGGGCGTGGTCCGCAATCTACGATCGTTTCCCTGTCAAAGGGCCAAAGGTGTGTTTCATCCTTGAACATGGACTAAAACATTTGCAAAGAAAGGCTACTTTACATCTATAATGTCTACTTTCAGTCGCTCTTTACGCCTACAGCGCTCGCGTTTTGATGCTTTGTGAAATGTGTTTGCTGCATTGCCGATGGTGTGAGCTGAAATATATGTCGATTTAATGATTTATATTGTGGACGTGTGATCAATCTTGAAAAGTTGCCGGGCGTGAAAATGAAATAGAAGGTGCATGCGTTACGATTTACAGCCTTTATGCAGGAAAATATTTTCCGTCATCAGTGCAGGTTCTTATTTTGGAGAGGTGTCGTCGTGCGGCTGCTCATTTGGCCGTGCTGTTCCTCTCTTGGTTGGCAGGTGATTAACTGCACTGACAAATCAAGCGCAAAAAGCCAAGGGCTCTCAAGGTAACGCTAATCCCTGAGGGCGTGGACAGTCAAATATTAGGCAGGATTTAGACAGCTACCCTCCTCGTACTTTCCTCACTGTTCGGATCTCTCGTTGTTCGTTTTTCGAAATGTGTGTAAATAAATATATACAAATAAAATTATATATATATATATATATATATTGACTAACTCGTGTATATATATCTCGACAGACTCATGCAGGCCTAATAACTACGCAAGGTTAAAACATATAACTAGTTCTGTTATATAATATGAGCAAAAACAAAACAAAACAAAACAAAACAAAACAAAACAAGAAAAGCATGAGGCCATTTCAATAAGACGCAAAGGTGTTATGTAGACGGCTCTTTATTGGGGTGGGGGGGGGGGTATTTATTTTGGAGTGCGCGTGTGTGTAAAGTGTCTTGTCGGCACGTGTATGTAATGTGTTTTAATCTCTGCAATGATTGCGCGTTGTCATGTTTAGGATTCGTTACAGTGTACGCCCGTGTGCATATTTAGAGACATGCTGCGTGTGTGTGCGTGCATATGTGTGTGGGAGGCTGGTGCTCTCTAACGGGTGATGTAATGCCGTGAAGGGTGCTGCAGCAGAACCACACAACCCAAAGAAGGCGTGTCCTGCCTGCAGATCAGCAGGAAAAGAACACGTTTTGCCCACGCGTGTACTCGCCGACATCCTCACGCAGACATTCTCATTGTATTTATTATTTGTCGTTAATGTATTTAATGTGTACATTCAAGGTTAGGAAGAAAACAAGGAAATAATTTTGCAACCTTCTTAAAAAGGGCATATCTTTATTTTGCGTGGAAGTTTAGTTTAACAACATTATATGATTGTCGGCGTTATTCTACATGTGCCTTAAAAACTGAATTTAGTTTCTCACATAACCCCACCCCAAAATGGTTTAATCGTTTTCTATTTAGAACCCACATTTTAGGGAGAACATTTCAAACATTTATATTTTTTGTGGCAAACTAAATTTAAATTACATGAAATGTATTATTATTTAGCTGGATCTTATAGTATTTTCATATTTTTTCCATTCCCATTCTTATGGTCTTATTAAAGGCTACATCTCTTGACCATTTATTTGCATGTGACCCTAACATGGAAATATGCATGCATATAGGCCCTCCAAGAGAGCAGTGTTATGCATCTGAGTCCAGTAAATCTTTTGGGATACACTTCTGTGTCATGATCATAAACAGTTATCCACTAATTCTTACTGTATGTTACTATATAGCCCGCGTGTGAATGTTGCTCAATTAGATCCTGCAGCTACCTTTAATTGCTTCGAGATTAAAAGATGCTCCTTCGTATGTTGCAGAGGAGCATGGATTATTTACTCCCTTTTGTAGATACACCAAAGCCCGGCCCTGGGCATAGGCGAACTAGGCGGTTATCTAGGGCGCCATCTAGTTGAGTGGATGCCAAATTGCAGGGGGAAAAAAATAAAAATTTAACATTTTTTCAAGTCAAGTCAAATTTATTTATATAGCCCTTAATCACAAAAGAGTCTCAAAGGACTTCACATGCCCACAGTTGACAATTATTTTTCCCTGAAACATTTGCAATGAAAAGGTCCAAGCCCTCATGTGCTGCATTAAGAAAGTGGATGAAAAAACTGGCAGAGGGTAGAGGCATATATGTCAGTCGATTATCACTGTCTATAAAAATAAATATGAAAATAGCGTTAGCTTCTTAGCTTGCTTGTAACTTGTAACACCATTACATCCATGCTACTCTGTGCACTAGAGAGGGGCAAGGCTTGCTGCCTTTAAAATAAAACAGTCAGTCCAGTCCAGATACTTGCAAATAGACTTACATAAATCATTGTTTCACATAACCATGTTAATTTATGCAAGGTAAGAATTGCGTGCTAGTTTAATGTAAACAAATATATAGTAAAGGCATACTTTAAAAAAACATTTGTAGTTGTCTGTGAAATTTGGTATTTATTGTGTGGTGTGCTACTAAATAATATATATCTATATATTTTATTTATGTATTTATTTACATTTGGAGGAAGTGTGTGTGTGTGTGTGTGTGTGGGGGGGGGGGGGTCAACAATATGTATTTTCGCCTAGGGCACCAAATCACTTAGGATACACCTATATAAATGTCAGTATTTATCTGAGATAATTATTTTTTTCCGAGTAAATACAAATACTACACTAATTTAGATGTTCTTGTTTTGATACCTGGAAGCACACCAGACTGGCTATCTCACCCAGAAACTAATATCTGATCACATAAGAAAGGTTTGCGAATGTCATTTAACATCGAGATCGACCTAAAATGGCTGGTCGGATAAAGGTTGCTGTGTGTGCCTAGATAGAAATGTTTGTGCTAGCGCAACGTGTTAAAGAGAGGAGAGGAAAGGATGGCTGATGCCTGGGCGGTTCATGAGCTGCGTGAGTGGGAGTGGATGAGGTGGAACGTCCTCCCTCGCTCCCTCTTGCCGCACGTCTTCTCCTCCTCCCGTTTAATGCCTGTGCTGGACAAATCATTTCACTGCAGCAAATATAAACACATTATTTCGATACACCCATGCAGAATTATGCGATTAGAGATCGTAGTCAGTCTTTTTAGAGAGTTTACTACGACTGGAGGACATTTTGTTACCGCATTTGAGCCGCGTTGCTGCGGCTTTTTGTCCATGTGATCGAGTCACCTGCTGTAAAATGACTGTCAAGTGGCAACCATTTGTACACAAGGGGCCCGCTGGCGGGTTGTTTTATTTGCTGTTGTGCACACACGCACACACGCACACGCACGCACACACACACACACACACACACACACACACACACACACGCACGCAGGTTTGCCTCTGTGTATTATGAGGACATTTTTTCCAAACCTGTTTAATTGTGTATTACGGGGACACCCCTTTCCGCTAATGCCAGAGAGATGGGACTTGCACCCCAAATTTTTTTTTGGGGTCGTCCAGGGAAATTTCACTTCAAAACTTGAAAAAACTCAACGCACAAAAAAAAGAAAAACCTGAAAAAACAGTAATTATGAGGACATAGATAATGAGCTAAATAAGCCACGCCCATGGCAAAAATGGTAATTATGAGGACCAACTCACATTACAAGGACAAAGTTTACACAACACACAGCAACCATGTCACTGAAGTGACTTGAAAGTTCTGGCATTCTGGCGTTACACAAACTGAAATGACATTGATGTGTAATGACTTACCTGATATAAGGTCGCATTGTTGTGCATAACAATACTGTGAAATGCAAAGTCATACCTGATCCTTGAGCACCATGTTACAACTTTAGGACAGACTGAAACTGGTATGTTAATAAAACAATGCTTCTTATGTGAACAGGTTATCTAGGTCAAGCACATCTTTGTAATGGATAAGTTAGACATGAAACCAGATGCAAAAGAGTCAGTGAACATTGAACATTTTATTCTTTAAAACATGACTACCTCTCATCTTAAAGATGAGCAGTTTTCTAATAGCTCATTACTGGAATACCTTCGGATTTCAGAATTTCTGAAACAGGTTCAATGTAGGAAGTGTCCGAAGTACTGTGAGAATCTGGAACATATTCCTCTGCTGATGAATCCTCACTTCAACTGGATACATCAGCAACCTAATTTTTTAAACAAAAACAATTATTACATACATACAGACATACATATACATATTGTCGCTGTCCTGTGAAAAACACTTCCACCATATTTTCCAGACTATAAAGCGCACCGTGATACAAGCCGTGCCGCCAAGAAGGATCGCTACCGGAGAGCAGCCCGCGACCTAAAAATGGAAACGTGTTTTTCACAGGACAGCAATGATATCCATATATACAGTAGACGCACACATACATGTGCATATATACAGCGGCTCTAAAATTGACACCTGCCGGATGCGGGTTAAAGTTCCTTTTGGCGGGTGGTCATAAATATTTACTAGCTTTACTTCGCTGTTACTTAGTGATGTTACACTCGAAGTAGAAGCTTGAGACAAGTGTCGAGCGCTCGCGGCAGAAGTAGCTCCCGCCATTGATGGGCTAATGTGCTAAAGTTCATTTACCAAAGATAGGTGGTCTTCATCATCAAGCAGTTTTGCATTTTTTTTTTTTTTGCAATCAACGGGATATGTGCCAGATGCTGGAGCAAACTAGAAAAGCATTTAGAACCTTAAGTTTGTGCATATAATGTACTAAAGATTATTATAAATCTAGTCACCACATTTATTCGAAAGATGAGATGAAGCATTTAACAAGAGGGATAGTTAATATGCTTAATCTATGGCATTGCCCCTAAAACGGGTCTTGTGTAATACAGTCCTTCAGT